>NC_140090.1:53050329-53276315 GCF_964237585.1 Gallinula chloropus
AAATAGCCTATCCATTGCTCCTTGCTGGATTTCATTTTAGTCCAGATGTTTTCAAACAATTTTTGTTACATCAGATTACCTTTTTAAAATCTAAACCGAAAAGGTTTTTTTGAATGTGCTGTGAAGGGTTTTCTTTTCACAGCCACTGAAAGGAATTTGTCCCCATATTGAACAAAAATGTGAGGGTTTTTTTTGGTGGGGGAATATGCATCATGTACACATTCAGAACATTAGAAGCTAAGCATTGTAGAGGAGAAATAGCATTGAGTACTGAATTGCGGGCTTATTGTTAGTTTTCTGTGCTTTCTCAGCAAAACAGTTAAGTGTTTTGAAGTGGGTTTTGTAAGCACCATCACAGTGAGTATTGCATCAGACTATTGACTCTGAATTCCCAAGAAGGAATAGCTACACATACCAGGTGTAGAGTTTTAATTGTATTGTATAATATAATTAAGGGTATGGCAGATACTTGCTGCTTTGAGACAATGTAGAGATACATTCTGAGGATCTCTTCCATAGATTTTCACTGTATTGAGAATACTGCTATTTAAATCTAGAGAATATAAATGTTCTGGGTTTAAAAGCTATCTTCTGATACTGCTTTTTGGTTTTGTTTTGGGGGCAGGGGCTGGACATATTTTTTTGCTTTCATTGGATTTTGTTTAAATCATAATTTCTCCATGCAGTCCTACTTATCCCAAATGACTAAGAGAAATTTTCCTTGATTGTGGTGGCTTTTCCCAGCTGCTTTGTGCCTTTAGAATTTTTAATTTCTTTGTTTAATGTCTGGAGCAGTTAGAATTAAAAAATGGTGATAGTCAAAGCTTTCAAGAGGCACATTCTGAAAAAGTGTGTGTGGAAGTAGGGAAGCTGTGAAGTCACTGCCATTGTTAGGATTGTTATGAGGGCATAAATTAAGTGTATTGTAACCAGGTTTCAAATTTTTCTTTCCACTTTTTAATCTGGAAATCTGATTTTGTTCATCTTGCTTCCTCATGGAGTTTATTAGTTGCAACATTAACTATTCTTTAAGAACAGGTTTGCAAAGGTGGCAGAGTGTACCCTGGAGATAATGTGAGGGTCTTATTTGGCCAATAGAATGTTCATTAAGGGATATTTTTCTCAAGGTACTGGTTATTTTGAGTCTACAGTATTGATTATCAAGGAAAAATAGTCTTTAGATCTGTTGAAATCTACAATGCTATGTTATTTTTGGTTGATCCTTCTTTTTTCCTCTTCTCTCTGTGCTTGATCTTTATGGGGTGGTTTGGTTTTTTTTTGTAATGTTAAAGAAAATGCAGCTTTTGTAGGTACAACTGCTCTGTTGTCTGGGGAAGCTTTTAATGCCAAGGTTATCAGCTTCAAAAATGGTTGAAAAAATTTGTAGCTAAATATGCGTTTGCTTCTGAATGTTTTCAGGCCATGGTTCTTAGCAGGTATTTTTAAAATAGCAGCATTAAACATTTTGTCACCAAGTACTGTGTTTGGAGAGGTGAAATATTTGAATGAACCTGGAAATGGATTGTTTCATCTTTAGCTTATATCAGTCAGATGAAAGATAGCTTTTTTTCCCCCTCCTTCATGTTGCAGCCCTGCTGTAGAAATGTCATTGTCCTTTCCACTACGTTGTACTTACCAAAAGTAACTCAAAGTATTTAGAAAGCAGGATTTGACTTTTCTTCCCAGGACTCCAGACTCCACCACTGCTTTGGAAATGGCTGTGGTGCTTCTACTCGTGATAGAATCACTTTCTAAGAGTGACAGGTAGAGTCTGGTGGTGGCCTGTAGGGAATCAGGACTGGCATTTCATTCACTGGTAATGAAAATGATTGTGGTTGGATTTCCCATACCTTGAAAATATGAATTGGGCTTTTAAAATCATTAAGAGGAGGTGGAAAAATAAATACACGTTTTAATCTTGAATTTTATGTAGAATATTGAAAAGCTTTGAAAACAAAACTGCTGTTGTTAGGGATGATACACCTGAGAGATCATTCCGGGGCTGGATTGGCAGAAGACGTGAATGAGCCTTCGGGGGGAAAAATTAAACAAAAATGAATTAACCTCTGCCTTGTAAGCTGTCTTCTTTGT
The DNA here is from genome assembly GCF_964237585.1 of Gallinula chloropus. Classification (NCBI taxonomy): domain Eukaryota; kingdom Metazoa; phylum Chordata; class Aves; order Gruiformes; family Rallidae; genus Gallinula; species Gallinula chloropus. The sequence continues at coordinate 53,052,421 of NC_140090.1, forward strand.
TCCTTTTGAAGTGTCAGTTTGTGGTTTTGATAAATGTCAGAAGCATTCTTCTCAAATAAGATTTTTCTTCGCATAATCCAGTGTTATGTTTTTTTTCTCCTCTTCCCTCCAAAGATTACTTTGTCCTTCCTCTGGTTTCTAATCAGACAAGTGCTCAAGAAATGGGATGGATTTGACAGCTAAAGTGTTTCCTACCAAATTAGTTTTGTAAGGGAACTAAAGAAGGCGAGCGAAGAGTATCCTTTCCTGCCGTTTTGGAAGTTCATTAACTTAATAAAATGGAAACTAAAACACACACACACACACACAGACTTTGCTTCTATGTTTCAATCTTGTTTATATGTATAATATTTGACGTTATGGCAAAGAGTGTGTTTGACGTGGGCATACCAGTTAGTGGGTTGCAGCCTAGTGTCTCTATCTCAGATACACCGATGGGTGTGGCACAGGGTGTTTACATAGAAATCATCTACACCCTGTCCAGAAGAAAAGCATTTGTAGAGACTGTGACTTGGTGAGGATTGTTTTGGTTTATTTAGGATATATTAAGCTAATATATTACTTTTCAAAGTCACCCTATAAGAACTTGTTTAGTCTTGGGGAGGTTTTATGCTTTTTTCCCAGCTGTTCTAAATAGCATATTCAGAGTGCCTGCTTTTAAGATTCTGTAATGTTTAAAAACACTCCAGGATTAGGGGGAAAAATAGGAGTACAAGTTAGCAATCTGAGGTGTGGGAATGCAATTGGACCCAACATCTCATACAACAGTGAAACAGGAATCTTCAGAAGAGTCCATGCGTTGAATGGAGAAAAAGCACCATTTTAAATGCTTATGGGTAGAACAAGACTGTTAACAGTCTTAAATGAAACCTTTGAACACAAGTTTCTATTGTCCTTGTCCCCAAATATATTTTTTACCTTTTTTCCTTGTTTTTTGCTTTCCCTGTATCCTCAACAAAGTTGTGAAATTATAGAAGTAGATCAAATATTTTTCAGAAGACTCAGTGGCGCCTGCCACCTCAATCTTCCTTGCATGTGGCACTGACCAAATACTTCTCTGTGTGGGAATGTGAATAGAATTCCTTTGGTCACATATCTGTCTTTATTATTTTCTTTGTGTTGCAGACTTGAAGGAGGTTTAATAGTGATGTTATGCTTAGGTGGGCTATATATGCCTTTGTTTGCTGCACCTCTATTTGCAACCAAGTTTCTCAGCTTGGAACTATTCATCATGTGGATCTTAATGCCCTGTAAAAGTGTACAGAGATTTTTTTGAGACAGAGTGAAAATAGTAAGGAAAGAAAAATATTCCTGAAATGCGGATAATGAACTTTCTCTGACTAGAGTACATGAAAGTTACACAGTTTGTCTAATTTAGGAGGCTATTACTGCTTCTAACTATGTGATATCTTACATGAAAATAATTAGGAAAGCTGTTACAGAAAAGACGGTTCAGTGTAGTAATTGATGGTACAGACACTTTCAAACACAAACCAAAACAAAGTCATTCTAAGAGTGCATGAAGCATTATGGCAGCTGGAAAGGGGAAAGTCAGAAGGTCAAAATCCATTAAAAATAGGGAATAAGACACAGAGTCTGAATGAAGCACTCTGGTTTTCTTCATCTTTAAGAATATGTTTCGGTGGGTCCTTGTCTTGCCCCAAAAGTTAACATGGGGATATAAACCCAAACAGATTGAAAGCTTTAAGCCACTGCTGTCTTAGCATGCTGGTTGTCTATTGGTGTGATAACTCTACCTTCCCATGTGATAGATAGAGCTGTCCAAATTTGTGTTCTGTATGTGTAGTTTGTTTGGTTTGATGAGCTGTCAGATTTAAATTTGAACTCTCTACCATCACTATCGCCCCATGCTACTTCAAATCCTTCTTATTAGGACTGTCAGGCGTACTCGTTCGTTATGTTTTGGAGGACTGGTTTATAGTGACAAGAGGCCATTACTTACGGCAGTGTTGAGTCAGGCCTCTTTGCTGCTGTATCAATGTTCATTTTGCAAAATTGCACTGCAGGTTTGGCCAGGAGCTCTTACCTCTGCCATGGCTCGCTGAGCCATCTGCATCTTATGAATTGGAGCCTTAAGTCATGTTCATTTAATCAGTCACTCCAGTGCAGATGCTGATGGAATCACCAAGTGATTTCTTTGGCAAACAATAAGTCATGCTTTGTGACTGTGATTCCATATGCTTTCCCCTCCGGGTATAACCCCTGCTTTTATTCTTAAATAATTTTTTGCATGATTGGAGGACTATAAATAAGGTCAACAATATACTTTTGTTTTTATTTCAAATCCTGAAGGAAGCTGTATGCATAGTAAGGAAAAGAGAAACTGATCAATTGCTTTAAAACAAAATTGCTACGATACTTAATGTTTTCTTTTTTATTTAAAATCCAAAATTGTTCACAATTTTAGAATTTCAGGTTATAAAACAAGAGTTAATTTTTGTAAAAATGGAAACCCAATCCTTCCTCTTAAAGTTTGCATAGCTGTTGCCTTGAAAAACACTGTACAAAGTTAAAAGCACATTACTGAATCAATACTGACACTTCTGTAGCAGATTTACTTCTAAGTGAGGTGCTTGTTGTGACAGCTTCATACTGTCTAGAATATTGCTGCTTTTTCAGTGAAAAGAGTTGGAGCTGGTATCTGCCTCTAGCCCATTACCGAGGGGCACGACTAGTTCTGTTTCACCAACCACCCACCCTGCACAAATCTAATAGTGTGTGACTTACTGATGTGGAGAAAGACTGCTCCTTCCCCCTGCCCCCAAGTTATTTTTCTGTAGCATTGTTAAGCTGAAGGATCTCAGGAAATTATCAGATGAGTATGGGAACTGGTGAAATGTGGTGTCTGTGTTTGTGATGAGAGAATGACACATCCCTCTTGTATCAGCAAGAAATATGTAGAATATGTAATGTGACTCTGTGCTGGATTTCACACCATACAAGTCTCTGCTTCCTGAAGAGAGTTTGCTTCTAAATAAATCTTCATTCAGTTCTGTGACCAGGTATTCTCCGTGCTGTTGCTGGGTTCTTCCAGGTTGGCATTTGTATCATGGGTTGTCTGTCGGATGGAGCTGTGGTGTCAGTGCTCCATGTCCTGGAATCCTTTTGTTTTCCATGACTGAGTGTTCTTTTTTTGTTGCTTTCAAAGTCTGAAAAGGCAGTCTTATAGATAAGTGTTGCACTGAGCATAGCTGAGAATATGCAGTTGACTGTGGCTGGTCTACAAAGCTGCAGCTGTGGTGGCATGCTGCTGTAGTGGTCAAAAGAGGATGAGAGCCAAGCAGCCGGGGGTTTGCAGGTGTTTGTTCTTTATAGAAACCTTGTAGGAATGTTACCTGTACAGGAAGAGTCCATGGGCAGAAAGGGGTAAGTTATGATTGCATGGATGTGGCTGTGACTCAAGTTAGGTTTGGGGGGAGGGGGATTGGGTATTTTTTAGAAACTTTAAACAAAGAAGGATGCTTATCTCTGGCATATGGTCACTGTTCAATAATGGGTTATAGCCTTAAGATGTAAATTGGAAGCGCAGACCTGAGTAATTCCCCAAAGTGTTATTTTTTAGGGAGAAAGATGGGTGGCTGTTTTGTGGGTTGTTTTAAAAACCAACACACAAAACCATGGTACCTGCAGTTGAGTAACAAGAGTTCTTGGATTGCACCCCGCAGCAGCTCTTTTATCAAGTTATAGCATCTGTGGGAAGAAACAAACTGAGCTTGAAAAACGATTGATGTCTTCCCTGAAGTATTTAGGAGATGTGCCTAAATAGGGGGAGTATGGGAAACAGGGGTGCTTAAGCTGCTTGGTGGCTTGATTAAGAACAGTGCAGAGTTAGTTTCTTGTCAAGGTCTGGGAACTCACAATAATATCTTAGAGTTGGAAGGTCCTTTCAGTGACTCGTCCAGTGAAAATGTAGTAAGGTTTTTGTGGCACCCGACACTTTTCACAAAAAAAACCACCCCAACACTTTTTTGTCACTTAAGTGTAAGAATAATCTGTCTGAAATCAAATGAGAACACTTCTGGACATTAACAGCTTCAAATTGTGAGGTTTTCATTAGTAGAGGTATGGTAAAAGTCATACATAGAAATTGTGTAGAGGGGAGAGTGTGTTCTAGTACATTTGGAAAATAAGAGAAGGAAAAGTAGAGTTTCAGAGTTGAAGAATTGACCTTTGTAGTTATGCATTCTGCATCAGAGCTGAGCTGTGCAGTTGCTGGCCTTCTTTGGGAAGAAATTGTCTCATAGTATTATTATATTGTTTTCAAAGAAGCATAAAGAAAAGGTTGAAGTCTTGACAGCTATGACAAAGTCTGGTGCCATAATGTGTCACCAGATAAGTGATCCTGTATAGTCTGTGGTAGTCAGCAAAGCATGGCAGCCACTATTTATATGTCGACTTTAAAAGAGAGGAAGTGCTGCCCAAAAGGGAGAGAATATCTGAATCTGACAGCCCGGTAGACATCTGAGGTTAAATGTCATCTTTTGAATTGATTTAACTTAATATTCGTTTTATGTATTGAGAGCTGAAATTGCAGTCTTTAAATTCCCATTTTGTTACTTCATGGCACTTAAAAACATTGTGTCTATGAACAGAGCAAAGTTTCCTGCTAAAGTAGGTGATGATAAAGGTTAGGTCGTAGTTTTCAGTATGTGACTTAGTGTGTAAATATGTAAGTGCAATGCAGCCAACAGTAGGAGAGATTGATCTTGTTCATTTCTTCACCTGGAAAAAGTTTACTTTCAGTAACAAGTTGTGTTTTACTTGGATTCCTCCTGTATTATATCAAATTATTTTGATGTTTCCTAGGCTTGCTGCTCTTTAGAAGTTCTTGTTTCAATTTTAAACTTTAATTTAAAAACTTTGTTTGTATGTTTCCATTGGCAGCATACATAATGCATGGCAAGTAATTGTGTAGGTATTGGCATTGTTTCCTTTTCCCCCATCCCTGCTGTAAGTTGTTTATCCTCTGAGCATTTGTGTTGTGTGTTTTAACTTCCTGAGCACTCTTATTCCTTATATCACTTCAAACAGGAGGGAATAGAGCAGAGATACTTCCATAGTTATTTTAATGATCTTGGAAGAACAGAAGTTGTTAGCTAGCAAACAATATTTTCAGCTTGGCATTTATGGAGTACGGTATGCTTTGAAACAGAGGCATGGTGTTTTCCACTTCTCAGGAAAATTACCAGTATCTCTTACATTCTGAGGTCTGTGTGAAACTTTCTATTGAAGTGTGAATTACAACACTTTGATTGTATAACTAAAAAGATTATTTTCTGTGATTTTGCAATTAGTCTTAAGTGTTGCAGAGACTAATGTTGATATTTTCTTAATGCTGTTTCATCCATTCTGTCTTCTGTTGGTTTTGTGTGAAATAGGTAGTTAATCAAATTATTTCCTAACAGTTTTACTTGAAAAATAATATTCTTTAGTTTTCAAGCCACAGTTACAGAATTTGCACTATTTTAATCTAGGAACTGGTAGAAGGTATTTGTCACAAATACGGTTTCCCCGGGTGAAAGAGGGAGGCAGAAGGCTGAACCTGTGTCTTGCGTTCCCCAGCTGTAGTGCGAGTTGTGCATTTTCTCTGCTTTTTGCCTTAAGTTTGCAAATCTAACAGCCAGTCACATCTGGTACCAAGATTCCTAGAGCAGTGCAACACTACACCTCTGCACAGGAAGATGGAGAATGTGCTTTTACTTTCTTGATCTTACTTAAACCCATTCATGTGGCAGAATGTGAGGTGTTCGAGGATACGTCATGGATTTGGGCTGTTTTGTCTGTGGACACTGCACTGCTTTATGTTGCTTTTCTTTTCACAGCCTCCTATTTGTGTGCCTATCCCAGCCTTTCTTAAAAGGGCCCACATAAAGAACTTTTTTTGCATCTTTTAAAAATAGCTGTATGATGATGGAGGTGTGGTTGAGTCAATCTTAAACCCTGGGTACGTCATGTTGAGCTTGGAACTGGCAGCTGCAGTTTAGAATTCTGAGAAGTCCTGGACTTTTCTCTGAATCCATTGGCTTGGTACACTTTGGCAGCCAAATGTGTCAGGAAGGGTTTGATGTGACTTGCTTTTGAGTGTAAAGGCTTTGAGAAGCCTTGTGAACCATTGGTGTGTCTTTTTTTTCTTCTTCCCTGTGCTGTCTGTTCTGGTGTCTCCTTCTCAGGAAGGAAGAACAGGTAGAGAGTGGCAGCTAAAATAGTCATAGGCTCAACTGCCTTACAGAAGAGACTAGAAAGATGCAACTTCAGCATGTTGGAACTAGGCATGCTGCACCCTTTAACATATGTAATCCAACGGCTGTAGTTCTTGGGGGAACAGAAGAAAGTTGTCAGGCTTGCACATGCTTCTTACATAGCATTTCCTGTTGCTGAGCTGAGGACCACTGGCCTGACCCAGTTATGTATGTCCTTAAGAGGTTTTAAGTAAATTGTTCCAGTACTTTTGTGGTTAGGTGATGATTCTTATCAGCTGAGAGTTTGGTTCATTGCTTTGGAAAGAGTCAAATGAGAACTTACCAGTAAGGTTTTTGTAGGGCATTTGGTGATGTGTTTTCTCTTCTGCAAGTTTTAAGAGTTGCTTCTGTATTACAGTTAGTGGACTATTGCAAGGTGAGCTATTACCATGACAAATGCTACAAATTTGCATGAAGCTAACCTATGAACCTATGTTTTTCCTCTCATTTCTTCTGGTTGGGTCCTGTTTTCACAAACTTTTCTTTCTTTTTTTTTTTCCTCTTTGCCTTCTTTAACAGGTTCTTGAAGATGCAGAGGCTCAACACTTGTTCCAATCCATTCTTCCTGACATGGTCAAGCTGGCGCTCTGTCTCCCTAGTATCTGCACGCAGGTACGTGAACACAGCTAGTGAAGTGCTCTGTGGCAGGCCACTCTTCTGCAAGCTGTGACTAATGGCTAAGGTCAAAACATCAGGATTATTCTATGTTCTTAATAAAAGCTATAGACTCTGTGTTGAACATAGCTGAGGCTTATGGAGAAGAACAGACAATACACCTCTAATGGTATAACAGAATGTAAAAATATATATATATATATATATGCTGCTGTCATATTTTTAGCCTGAACTTAGTTAACACTTTCTATATACTGGAGTTGCTTCTTGCTTTTCTTAAATGACCATGAACCCTTTCAGGTTTGACTGTCACCCTTAAAAACTGAAATATTTGAATAATCTTAAAACATATGTAGTTTCATTTTCGATTTTTAATCCTGGAATTAGTATTTTCATAAAGCCTTAGTTTACTTGGGAGCATATCTTATTCTAGTGCTAGCATCACGATACTTGTGCGCATACAGTTCTGTAGGTAGTAAAGCTGATACAAGTGAGTAGGACTGAGGAAGTAAGTTAGGATGTATTGTAGGCAGAGCATTACCAGGGTAACAACTATCACTTGTAAACGCCTTTGTTACACTTCTTACACCATCTAAATTGATTTTGTTGGACAGGGGCAAGGAAAATCTCTCTCTACTTTGTTGTTCTGGGTCCTACAGCAGATGCATATTATCAAACAGTATGAGTATTTCTTAAAATTTTTTACTACTCACTTGATGGGGATGTTTGTGAGAATGCTGTGAAGTTTTGGAACAGAGTGAAGCACAAGACCTGCAAGTTCACATAGTAATGCCTTTTATAGAGACAGTAATTATAGAGAACTTCCAGAGTAATTTTTCTGGATAGACATAAAGCTGATTTTTCCCCCATATAACGTACTGTCCAAAATATCCTTTTATGGGCTTGTTAGAGAGAGCTTCTCAGGTGTTTTTCCCCCTCTAGCTGTGTGACTTCAGACATCACAATATACCTTGTTAATTAAATAGCCAGAAGTCAGAATGAGATGCAGTGAATGGAGTAGCTATAAGAATCAAGGAAAACTTGTTTGTTTTGTGGAGTAAACAGGGCTGTGTATTCAACAGTCTAAATTAGTAGCAATTACTGTATTCACAACTAAAAGGATAAAATGTAGCTGGTTGGCTCTCCTGGAGCTAGGCTAATGGTGAAGGCTGAGAATATTGGAAGAAGAGGTGAAAACTCCTCTCTTTCTCCTGTCCAGTCGGTTTATAGTAACTGTTACTGGACCTCTTAGCAGGCAGAATGAATTTTTTTTTTTTTTTTCCCCACCACACCAGTATTATCACATAATGAAAAAAACCAGCCCCACATGTGGTGAATGAAAATTCCAAATCAGGAGACAAAAGCCAGATAAACTAAAAGATAGATAACACTTCAGGGTTATTTTGTCCTGCTGCTTTTTCTTTAAACAAGCACTGACTAGTGTCAAATAAAACTCCCAGGACCAAAGTGAAACTGAGCTCTTTGTTCATTCTGATTATGAATACTTGCACTCTGCAAGTATTACCAGTGCTACTTCTTCAAGTAGGATGGAAAAAAAAAATCAAAGCAGATTGCAGGGTGGTGATCTGTGGCCTGACTTCCACCTTTCTTTGTAAAGTGAAAAGCATGGTTATTGTAGCTGAAAGCCTTCCTTAAGGGTTCTTAACTGTACAGCTATGGAAAGTGGGTTTTTCGGTTTTTAAGATTGCCCTGGACTTGCAACATCCCATCTAATTTTTTCCCCTTTCCATTCCTCATGGTTCTGTTTGGTAAGTTGTGTTTTCTCGATCCTTCTTTTTATTATTGATTAGAAATTTGCGGTTTGTCAAGCAAATTTTTTCCAAATTGTCTTGAATAAACTGTGCTTGACTTTAATGGTGCTGCTGATTAAAGGGTTCACCAATGGCCTAAATTACTCTTGCTCTAATTTAACAAATGTAATTTTGTGCGCTGTTTTTTTCTCCTGAAATGGGTATGTTAATTATTTTTCCTTCTCTCCTTCTTCTCCCTCCTCCTCCCTCCTTTTCTTTGTAGCCAATACCTCTACTGAAACAAAAGATGAATCACTCCATCACAATGTCACAGGAACAGATTGCTAGTTTTCTGGCCAATGCTTTCTTCTGTACTTTTCCACGTCGCAATGCAAAGATGAAGTCTGAGTATTCTAGTTATCCAGACATTAACTTCAACAGGTATGGCACTCTGGAGTAAATGAAGCTGATAACTCCTCAATGAAAATATTATTGTTGTCATTTAGGGGAAAAACTCACTGTTTCTTTTGTGTTTCTGTCATTAATTTCAGTGGTTTGCTTTCTGTCTGTTTGCCTCCAAGGAAAAAGAAAACTGTGCAACTGTGTAAGAAAGGACCTTGTTCACAAGAAATTATGTTTAATATTCCAATTCTTTGTTTTATGCACACACATGCAGAGGCACGCTCTTCCTCTGCTATAATTGGTCTGGTACAATTCTCTACCTCCTCACAAACTGTTCATCTGCAAATGGTGTATTTCAGTTGTGCTTTGAGTGTTCTATATGTATTTAAGCTAAAGGTCAGTGTTTTCCCAGCCATTTTTCTGTTGTCTCCTTTGTGTCAGCAGTGGTCATCTGCACATTAAGGCAGATCAATAGGACTTGATTCTTCAGCATCCATACAATCTCATTACCTTTTATGGCAGTTGGAGCTACATGCTAAAATAAACCTCTCCTTTTTGCTACAAGTCAGCCTAGAAAGGTTTCAATACTACAATAAGAGTTTAATTAGAGATACTGTCACTTCTAAACACTCCTCTCTTCCTTAACATTAGATTAGAGACATTTGATACAGAAATTTGTCTTCATATCTTTTATTTCTTATATATGCAGTTTAGTTGGAGGGAGAGGATAGAGATATTTCTTTGCAGAATATGGTTCATGTAGACTTGCAGATTAGAAATGAGAATTTGTCATATTCTGGGTACTTTCACACAGATCTGTGGAGGTCAACCTTAAGTTTATTACACTGGATTATCAAGCTAGAGGGTTGGTTTTTTATTCCTCACACCAAGAGATATAATGCATATAATCTGAACGCCGAGGTGAAATATAAAAACACAGTGCCTGTGATCCAGTTCACTTGGGTACATGTGTTGTAAGAGCTATGCCAGACTAAAACTTCCCAGAACAAATTGTCAGATATGCTGATGCTTTTGGTGCTTGCTGTCTTTAAGGGCTAGCACAGGTTTCTCTATACTGTGTATTTCGGAAGAGAGAGACCAGAAAACTATGCTGGAAGAAGGCCCACTGTGTTTTGGTGTTTATTCCAGTGGTGTGGTGGATAAAATATGAAGGAATAGGTCAGTGAGAGGTGGACTGTTGGAATAAAAGCAAAAAGAAACAGATGTTACGTGAATGAGTGGTGGAGAGAGTATTACAAGAATTTAGTTTTGTGTTGTGATACTGTATGTAACCAACTTAGTTGAAATCTAAAATGAAGGAGGGAGGAGGAGGGTGGACAGCATCCTATTTCTTTTTCTTCCTGCCAATCCTGTGTTTTCTTGCTCTGAAAAGTTAGTTTTTTAATAGCAAGGGTAGAGAATATGTCATGTTTCCAGCTATTGTTTCGGTCTTGTAGATTTGGTTCATTGCAGTGTGTATCTCACCTCTTACAGAAAGGCCTTTCATGAAGCTGAATATATTCAAAAGGTAGGAGCCAATAACTGAAGTTAAAATGCTTGTGACTCTTCTCTTAATAACATTGTGTCCTGGTTTCAGCCAGGATGGAGTTAATTTGTTTTCTAATAGTGGATAGAATGCCATGTTTGGGAGTTAGGATGGGAGCAGTGCTGATAGCACCCTGATGTTTCTAGTTGTTGCCAAGCAATCAAGGACTTTTTCAGTTGTTCATATTTCCCTGCTAACGAGAAAGGAGGGGACACAGCCAGGACAGGTGACCCGAAGGGGCCAAAGGGGGTGTTCCATGCCAATTACATCATGCTCAGCATAACAGGGGGGCTGGTGGGGGGAGGAGCAGGTGGTGCCAGGACGCACGGTTTTTGGCGACGGTCAGATTTCGGGACGGCTCTGGGCTGCATGGCCTGAGTTGTGTAGTTCGCTGAGAAACTGCATTGTGTATCACCAGTTTCATACATTTTTTGCTCTAAAGTCCTGTTATCATTGTTATATTTATCTTTCTGCTATTTTAGTAAACTATCCTTATCCCAACCCGTGGGGTTTTGGTTGCCTGGTTTTGGTCTTTTTTTCCCTTTCTCTTCCCTTCCCCCACCCCCAAGTTCTCCCCCTCTTCCTTTTAAAGAACAAGCGACCATTGGGGCAAAATCACGACACAGTGTTTTGATGTAAAAGCTTTGGATGCTGCTCCTCTGCTCTGTCTGCTTAGGGATGGCCATACCAGATTGTTCCTCACAGCAACCCTTTCTCCCCACAGTGTTATGGTCTGCAGCTTTTTTCAGGCTTAGTTCTTTCCTTAGCATAATTCATCTGCTACATGACTGTGAACTAATTACTTTGCTCTTTGGGTACAGTAAAATAATCTGCCACGGTTCCCTGAGAAAGTAGAATTACTGAGTGGATGTTAGCATTTGTGGGAATTTTACTTTAGCAAATGTGGTGTTCCTCCATTCCACTCTTTCTGCATTCATAAAAAAGGCTTCCTCCTCCTCTCAACTCTTTGAGACTGGGGAAAAAAAAAATCCAAAACTTGTGACTTAAATTAGAAACAGAACTCTGTAAGCTCACATTTTCAGTTTTACACAGCAGGCATTTGTCAATTCAACTTATGCAGACTTAAATAGTATGTTTTTATACACTACAAAATAGTTATGGTTTCTACATTTAAGAGCCATAATATTTGCTCCCTCCTCCCAATCTTCTGGTGCTTTAAATTTTTATGTGGTATTAACTTGCACGTTATGACTTTCACCCCTGCTCCCCCTGCAAGATACAAATCTGACAAAACAACAGACACTTGGTGCACAACACTGAGCATTTACTCTTCCCCCACCTCTGCTGTCAAGCATTTTGTGGTGCACCAGTGCTTGGCACTGTAGCTACAGTGATGACAACAAGTTTCTTGTGTGCTGGTGTATGTACTAATACCTGCAGCTGACTGGGACGAAGCCCATTTTGTGTGGTAGCATTACCAGAAATCACCTGTGCTTTTCCTCATCTCTGGTCTGATGGTCTTGCCACATGAGACAAGGAAAAAACTGACCATTCCTCTCTTCATTCCACTTAAATAGTGTGTTGTGATACTGTCTATTTTGATTGTTCACTATGCTACAGAGTGAAAGTCACTTGTGGATAATTAAACACTCCATAATTTAATTAAATTCTTCCCTTTCGTACTTGGCAAGGATGGGCCTGTTACAATTTAAGTCATAACATAATCCATTAAAAATGCAGTTAAAAAATGGCATCTGTAGTTTAACTTTGAGAGCTTGAATATTTATAAATCCTAGTAGATAGAATGACATCTGTTCACTGGCCAAACATTAGATCATATTAAATAGCACAAAATACCCCTTCTATTCAAAATATCAAGCTAAATTTTAAAAACTTGATTTTTCTTTTTTAAATATTTGTATAATATATGATGTGGAAATTCATTGAGCAGACTTATGCAAAAGTAACTCATCACAAAAGAAAGAAATAATTGCCATTTATTCCTTTTACTGATAAATACTCCTCTTACTGGTAAATTTTCCCTAGGAGTTGCATGCTGGTTGAATGTGGAGCATGAATTGCATTGACTCTCCTGAGACTGTCTCTGCATTGTAACAGTGGTTACATAGTTTACAGTGGTTAAACAGTTTACAGTGATTATACTTATAGTTAATCTTGGTGAATAGTTTGTGATTTAACAGCATTTTCATAAAAAGGGGAGAAGTGCTTGTTGCCCCTCACCTCTGGAAATTCACTGAAGGCTGAAGTAACATTGAATGACGCAGTCGCTTTGGTTACAAAAGGCTTCTGAGATGAAGTCCAAAGGTTAACGTAGCACTGCCAAGTCCACCACTCAGCCATGTCCCTAAGCAAACGCTTTCTTGCATTTATTTTTGAGAAGATAATAAAAAAGATACAGTCCACTGTCTTGCAAGACTTTGCTCTCTGGGTTTTTTTCTTACCCTTGTTGAATAAGTTCCAGAATTCAGTAATTTAGGAAAATACCTGATTTGATTACATGTAAAAGCAAAATACAAGAAAAAAAAAATTCCTCAATTTTGAATCTGTGTTCTGGATGACTGAAAAGGAGACAGGCATGTCGAGGACCCATTTTGCTTTTGCTGTCTCATTGACCTACTACAGATCCATTCTTAGCTCTTGGGTCAAGTTAGAACTCCTTTGTTTTCCTTTTGCAGACAACTGGTGTAGTTAAACTGGAGCTGTTATGCATCTGCTCCCATCAAAGCATTTGAGATATTTTCATAATTGAAGGTAGCAATTCTAGTGATGTAATTCTGGTGGATTTTTCGGTCTATATATTAGTGGATGCTCTGGTCTAAGTATTCTACTAGGACTGAATTTCTTCATCTTTATCCAACAAACCTTTAAAGTAATTTCAAGCGATTGGAAATGGGGGGAAAAAACCCCACTAGTTAAGATATATATGTCTTTTATGGGATGTATAATATATGAAAGGAAATGGGCAAACTGTATAGTACGTTTATGCAGGAGAATTGAAATTGAATTTACTAGTAATGCAATTGTCTCTTCATAAACATCATCAATTTTGCAACACTAATGAGTATTCTCTGGGGAATAAATTATCTAGCGACTTTGGGAGAACTTGGTTTGGAGTGAGAGATGCTCCTCTGAAAAATCGTTCTAGGTTTTCTGTATTTGTAGGCACTGATCTGTTACACCTGCTTTAGGTCTGTGTTTTAATTAGCCTTGGATGCAATACTAGAGTAGAACTTTCTGAACAAGTTTAAATCAGCATTTGTGTGTGGTAAATGAGGAAATACTTTTGAAATCTACAATTTTAAAAGGACGCTCTTCTTAAGTCAGCTGTAATTAATTTGCTATAGTGGCTAAAACAGTACCCAATCTGAATACTTTGTCATTAGCTTAGTAAATATAGTCCTTTGGGGCAGAACTTAGTTGCACCATGCTGCAGGGATGTCTTTAGTTTTAGATACTTGGGGCAAAACTTTGTACCCTGCTGTTTCTTAGTGTTGAGTACTTGGAGTTTGACACTTTACTGATGAAGTAAGATGCTATCTGATGCATTTTAAAACTCATAAATCATCAAAACCTTTTCCTAAAACAGTTTATAATGCTCCAAGTTACTTGCCACAATAAACAAAAGTACAACATGAAAAGCACAGCGAATAGTGATGTGAGGATATGTGAGTGTATGAGATGGAAACTAGATTTTTGCATTTAGATTACCAACAAAATGATGTTGCTCAACTTTCTGTTATGACAAATCTTAAGAATCACTGCTTAATCTAAAGATGAAGTTCTAATTAAACATATGGGTATTGAATAGTATGATGTTCTTAAATAACTTTGGTATGACAACAGCTCACGCTTATGACACATGACAGTAGGAAAGAAATTGCCTGTGTGATTGGATTGAATATATTGTTTTTCTCCTCCTTGATGCCAAGGGAATTAAAAAACTCTAAATTACTTCCTATATAAACTAAGAAAAGGAAGGTGGTTTTAATACAGAAAAATGGAATCCATACTATGAATTGGAAGAGCCATATACCAGGCATCAGGAAATCAGAATTGAGGTTTCTCTATCTGACTTGTGCAATGTTGAGTGATGCTTTCCTATTGTGAAGTGCAAGATCTGGACAGAGGCATTTTCTTTGGGGCTGTTAGAACACTAATTATTTTGTCTGCCTTTCTTCTCAGGAGGAATCTCTCATCTGAGTTATTTTGCTTTTGGTTTATATAGAGAAGTCTAAATTTCATTAATTGAAGTTTTAATATTCAGAATAGCCACACTTTTAGTTTTCACTTGAAATATTTTCAATGGCTGAAGGGCTTTCTAGTAAGGGTTTACATTTCCCATATTAAACTTGCTAAGGTTTCTTCATCTTATGTAATAGCTGTTTAAGTATTCAGAGCTGTCTAGGGCAGTGGTCTCCAATTTTTTTTTTCATTATGCATACCTATCAGTAAAAATTTTTTGAGTGTGCACCCCTGATATATGTATATTTATTTACTTACAAATTATGCATATGTGCTACTGTAATAATGTATTGTGTTCTAAAATGTGCACCAAAAAAAAAGTGTGAGATAAAGATGAAATTAACGCTATTTCAAGTATCTTTTTGGTCTATGAAGGGCACAAAAGTATTTTCTTCCTGCATTGTCGTGCTCAGTCCCTTGGGTGCTTTGCAGACCAGAGTGGGTGTGGGGTATTGTTAATCATAAGATACAGGAGTGAATCACTGTGTAATTCATTTCTCTTGATTACGGGAGTGTAAATGGTAGCAATAAAACACATATTGCAGCTCTGCTCTTCATGAAAAGCCCGTTATCAGTAACTGACTGGAACTATCTTCCATCTTTTTCATTGAAGCAAAGCTGTAGTGATCCAACACTGGTTTAAAAGGCAAATAAATATTTCTGTAGGGGGCAGGGGAAGCCCTAATCCATTGAAAAAGCTTTCTGAGAAAGTACTTCAGGGAAGGGACACAGGTAATTAATATAATTCCAGTTATTTCTGTCTGGTAGGCTGTGTTTTATTTAGAGAGACAGGAGATTGTTCTCTTATCCTGTACAATCATGTGATAAGCATACATAATTGCATACACATTCCAGTGCATGCGCGATGGGATTATCTCTCTGTGCACATTAAGGCATACAGATTTCTTAGACATTAAATACACTGATATCTATAGGTAGTCCTTAACATACTTAATGACTATGGTTACCTTGAGCATGAATGAAACATCAAATAATGTTGTAACAGAACCTTTACTGAAACAGAGTTTTGATCAACTATGCTTAGGATTGCAAATCAAAGCTTAAAAAAATAGTGCATTAAACATATGATACTGGTTTTGGGTAAAAAAAAAGTTTAATTTTTCTATTCTGGCTTTGGAACACCCCCCACCCGCCTTTTTTTTTTTTTTTCCAGGGAGAAAAGTGCTTCTGAGTTCCCCAGTGCTACTGACGTAATCCTAACTGATGAGTCTACTGTGCTACACTAGATTAGTTTTTCCTTTAGGGATCTGTGTATCAGTATGAAATTTTAGTGATTCCCGTTGAGATTGCTAGTAATTGAGAAAGCTCAGCCTTTTAATGAAAATAGCCCTCAGTCACATGGAGAGGAATAAAAGTTTGACCGGAATATACGTAAGCATAGTATTTCCACCCTTGCATGTATACACCCAATAAGCTTAGGCTTGAAATGCAACAAGATACAAAAAGCAAGATGCTTGGTTTGGTTTTTTCCCCAAGTGTTTTGCCATTCTATACATTGGACTAAAGCTCTGCTCTTGAGATTGAGGGTATTATCAGTGTTTTCATTTCTGCCTTAACTTGCCATCCTTCCCCTCACTCCCTTTACTGTGTAAAATTCATCTAGATGAGGTTTTAGTAAAATGTCTTGCACTTGCTCAGGTGCAGTACTTTTTTCTTCAGTGAGATCAGGCTGAAATATAAGAAACTGTGAGTGTGTCTTCAACTGCAATAGTAAAGAAAAAGGCACTTTTTGGTGTCTGTGGTAGTAATGGAAAAGCACAGGTGGTTAAACTGTGGGGACCACAGCTCTGAATTTGTGTATCCACAGTTTTGCAATTGGCACTCATAAAATGCTGTGGATTTATAGGAAGTATTCTTTGAAGTATGACCCATACTGCAAATTTGTACATATTGTTACAGTGTGGACAGCATTTTGAGTTTTATGAGAAGATCCAATTTAAATTTAAACGATTATGGTCTTTGCCAAGAAGCACTCTAAACCCAGCCTGGAATGGGAATCTTCATCTAGGAGGTTTTAACCACATGATTGTAGTGGTTTCTTCTGCTTGTAAAATTACTGGAGCCAGTTCTTCAAGTAACATCAGGGGATCAATTTAGCTCTTTGGAAATTAAATTTTGCAGGTGAACGACTGTATTGTAATTACACCTCTGTCGGAACCAATGTATTTAAAAAAATGTTTACTTCAGCTGGCTCAGCTCTTCCTCAGTAAACTGTATGCATGCCAGGGTCACTTTTCTGTAGCTCCTCATGTTATTAAATCCCGTTGGTGTTGCATCATTGGAAATGCACCCATTGAAGTACCTTGCCAGTTGCCAAGATAATTCTAAAAATCTATAAACCACCGTGTGGACATACTCCTTTGTGTCTGTATTGATGTGCATTCTTTGCTTCTGTTATCTTGAGAAGATGACACACTTGTGCAGTAATGCTGGAACTACCATGTTAGGTTTTGATTACAGAGCTACTTGGCACCATTGGTTGAGGCACTGGTCAAGTTCTTTAAAGCTTTTGTCTCTGTTTAGGTGTCAGAATATTTGCTAGAAAAGAGGTTTCATTTGGCCACAATGACTTTAACCGTCTACTTTGTGTTTACGACACTGTTCACACATCTACTTTATGTTTTTAAATCTCTAAACTTGATTCCTCAGAACACTCCACTGTTTCTCCATAGAGGTCCTTTATTTGATTACCATTGCATCTACCCTGGCTTGGAGGCCAGAGAACCAGAGATGAATTTGTAGCTGTTTTGTGATTAGCCCTGCAAGCTTTGGTAACTCCCATATCTGCTAAATTGGAGTTAGGTGCAGGGCAGTGGGAATGTCTTGTCCAAAGCAAAAGAGCTTACATATGCAGTTGCCAGTAATATTTCAATTACCTTGGCTGAAAGTAGGCTTGCAGTGCTTTACATTTGATTTACCGTGCACTTCATTTGGCTGAGTTCTTTAATTGGAATTAATGGGGTTTGGCCTTGGTTTCTTTTATCAGGAAATGGATCGTGTGGTTTCCACTTAAATTTTTGGGTGGATTTTCTTTAGTAGGATCTGTGTCTCAGAGCTTGAAGAATAATTTTGCTTAGTATTGTATCGATGCCCTTATCTAACTTTGCTTTTCAAAATGGGGACGTTTGCTTCAGAAATAAAATTTCTTGTAATGTTGCCTAATTAATCATTTTGGAAGTGAGGTTGAAGATTAAAACATTCAAAACTTTGCCATGTTACATTCTTACTTAAATTAATGTAGGCAGGGCTGGGCCATTTTTCTTATTGTAAATATCACTTGATTTTACTGTTGCACTCACAAAGATGACTGGTTACTTTGTGCTGCACTTGAGAAAGCTTGGCTGTCCGTGTGCCCTGGGGGGAGTGATGGTTTTTCTCTTGGGCTTTTCTCCTTCCAGCTTCAGTATAGCTCGGTGAAAGTCTTCTGGATCATTCATGTCACTGTGGCATGATTTATGAGGAAATTTAAAAGAACATCTGAAGCAACTAAATGCAACTGAATGAATATCAGTAACTTATTAACACAAGGGTTTAAGGTTAATTTGTAGTCCATTAAAATCGGTGGGGATTTTTGAGTTGAAAACAGATTGGTAATGTTGTAAAGCACCTCTACTTGAAATAGGTTTTTGGTCTGGTTACATGAAAATATGGAAGTAATATACTAGTGGATTGTAGTTTGCAAACATATGTAAAAGAAAAAGCATATTTGCACATAGTCATCTTCAGTTTCCTACTAGCTCACTAATAAAGGTACATGCTAGACACAGAAAATATGAAGTGATTCCCAGAATATTGATCTGGGACATGGTGTCTGCAACCTGCCATAAATGGCTGTCCTTTTATGAGTGCATTCTGCTTTGGACAAGCATAATTTGTGGTGGATTCAGTCCTAAAATGTGTGGTCAGGACTGGTGTTGCCTGCTTTTTAGTAAATACTTTAAAATGTGGTTTGTTTTGGTTTCCCGCCCCTCTCCCGCACCACCTCCCTCCCCCCCCCCCCCCCCCCAGTATTAAACAGTGGATATTCAAAGAGAAAGTGGTATCTATGTTAAATCATGAAGAAGAGCAAATAGTGTAAGTGGGAGGTGATGAGAGCCCATACGCTAATGGCTGTAAAAGAACTGATGCATATAGCTCCTAGGTCAAAATACAGTTAACTTTTAACACCCCACAGTATTATTCTGTGTCCACTCTGTGGAGTATCACTGCACACAGGGTGTGCCTGTGCCAGAACCCAGAGTTTTTCAAACTCTTTTGTGCTGCCCAGTGGTTTTTACCCAGCTGTACAGGGCCAGAACAGAAATACAGGTACTTTTTTTCATTATTGTAATTATAGACAGTGTTTTGGGAATATTTATCAGATGTAAATTAGATATTTTCAGAAGCAGATCAGCATTAATCTGGCTTTGATCCCAGAGGAGAAAGAAGACAGGTAGTTAGCACAGCTTTTAACAAGAGAGAAAACATACTGAATGCCTCAGATATTAAAGAAAATATTTGGTTGAAATTCTCTACCTGACAGAGTCACTTTGTTTTGGTGAGTGATTGTAATGGATGAAACCAAGTTCATCTGCTCTGCCATTACCATTTACCTTGATCTGACTTATTTCATATATAGCTTTTCCAATTCTGGACTTCTGCCTAGTCTGCTGGCTATGCCGAATCCTGCATCACCTTTGTGATGTGAAGACCTCTCTTGCAACATTAGCAGGTTTTCAGTCTGATGTAGAGAGACAGAAAGGTAGTAAATGCGTGACTAGGCTCATAGATTAACTAGTTTAACGGATTCATATCAAATGGGACTTCCAGATAAAAGGTGAGACGTAATTTAGGCAGCAGATGCACACATGAACTCTTCCTTTTATGAACTCCTCACGAGTTGAGCAAACACAACTGCTTGATAGAATTTGTAGTTTGGCCTGTTTTAAAATGGACTGTAAAAGTCCTGATGAATTATTCAAAGAACAAAAAAGTTTTCCTAGAACCTTTTTATCCTTTTTAAAATTACTTTCTGTGACTTAATATAGATTTTGAGTGAAATTAGTCTCCTCAGCATGTATATGTCATAAGAATTTTTTAAATACTGTAAAAAATCTGGTTCACTTCACTACTAAAAGCTAAATTCATCTGGCAGTGTTCTGGTTTTAAAGGCAGGTTGTCATTCTAGTTCATGGAAACAAATAAATAACGTTGTGTCATTCCTTTACTTAGACTACTGGGGGGGGGAAATTTTATGTCCTCAGGCCTTTCACTCGACCAGACATCTTTTAGTGGACTTCCTACTCAAAGGATATTATTTCTGAAGTCGACGCAATTCTTCTTCCTTCCAGATAAATTCCATTATGTGTTGTCAATAACAATACCTTGTCACTTTGTTGGAAGTGAAATTAAGGAACGCGTGTTCGAGTTGCTGGAAGATAGATGACGCAGTGAAAGTATTTCAGCTAGTCTTAAAAAGAATGCTTTCACTTAATGGCTAAAAATAGGATGCTTCTTTTCAATGCTTAGGTTTTTACCAGTGATGCCAGTAGCATCCCAGTGGATGAAGCCATTTCCATGGGGGGTGGGTTCTTTTCTTTAGAAATGCTGCTGGTGCAGTGCAACTCCTGGAAGCAGAATGGTTGCATTAGTTCTGCAACTCACTGACCTGAAAGTAGGGTAAGGCATTTGGATCTTGGAGTGCTCGACCAGTCTGTTGCTAAGAGAACTAGTAGCATTCAGGGGTGTTAACATTGAAATTGTATGGCTTTTTTGGTAATACAAAATTGTCTGAGATAGGCATTTGCTTAGTCAAAAACTTAGCAAGTGAATGAACTTTTTACTCCTGAAGACCCATGTTAGAGGGGGGCCGTCTAGTGAATTCTTTCCACAGTAGAGTATGTGAATTCAAGGCTAATTGAAATATATGCATAATAGTTAAAAAACCAATTCACAATTAACAAGTAGCCTAATTGCTATACAGTATATCCTTGAAATATAATTAATTGCTTTGATTTCTTGCATTTCAGATTGTTTGAAGGACGGTCACCAAGGAAGCCTGAGAAACTTAAGACCCTTTTCTGCTATTTTAGGAGAGTCACGGAAAAAAGTATGAAAAATAAAAATTTTAATCCCGTTAAATTTAGAAATGGCTATGCAGCATCACAATATAAGTAAAAGCCAGCTTGCTAAGTACGCTGATAGTCATATTAATGTCACTTCTCATATAAATGATGCATGCAATTAAACTTTTTTGTATGGAACTGATTCCGTTTTCTTTTTTCTGACGCACGCAAATATATGTAAACAGGGGGTGTGTAAAATATATACAGAAATATTTTCCCAGCCCCTTTACATGCACACTTTTTATTTATATAAATATATATAATTATACATATGTATAAAGTTTGTAATATATGCAACTATTTGCTGCACCATGTCAGAGTGAGAATGTAGAGGGAACTTAACACCATACATAGTCATCAAAATCACAGTCATAAAGATTCTGAATCAAACTACAGATTTCCTGGAGTATACATGTTTAGTCCTTTAGCTGTAGCATTTGTAGCCCTTGGGGATTTTCCCTTACCTGTGTTGATGTAACAGGTTTTTCCCTTCTGTTTTGTCAGAGCTAAGCTGTTGTAAGATTTGTCCAGTACAACTAAAACAAGTGATGGGAAGACATGACACATTCCAAACTCTTTTAGAAGTTACTACATAATACTTTCCTTAGTGTGTGTAGACAGATCTTCTGTTGTTACTGTGAATTTGAACATCTGAATAAGCTTACAAAAATTTGTTTTTGAGAACTGTATCAGAGCCTTTATATTGTATTTTTGGAGAGAAAGAGATTTTATTACAGTAGCATACATCACATCTGCAGTAATATCCTCATTATAGTATTTTTTAAAGAATTTTTTCTTTACATGTCAATACTTCACTGTCAGCTTCATATTCTCAGAAAGGCTTATTTTAAAAGAAAGCCAGCTTTGAGCTGTTAAATATAAAAATAATTTTCCTTGCTTCACTTTATCTTCAGTTCATCATTTTAATTCACCACAAATTAAATGCAGCTACATCCTGTTTCAGCTATCAAACTTTCAACATTGTCAATAGAACTAAAGCTCTGAGGCAGAAAGTAAATTGTGATCTATGTGTGGGGCTGAAGAGAGTTATAGTATTCTTGGGTATTTTAAATGCCCAAGTAATAGTTTTCATGCAGCTGTCCCTGACCCCCTGTGCATATGAAATCTGTTTGGAACATGCTTTATGGAACTGCCTTTTTGGATTTATTAACGCTATAACTTCAATATTTAATGAGATTCTTGAGTGCTCTTTTATTGAATTAAAAATTCCTGTCATACCTTTAAAAGAGCCCATTTCTTGTTCTTTTTTGTCCAAGGAATTAGTTAGACTGAAGTAACTTAGCTCTATAAATCAGTGTACTAATTTTGCAAATGGTAAGTGAATTCCTTGTAAAAGAATACAGTGGAGACTATATCAGCTGAAGACTTGGTGCTCAAAAGCTAAATGCTTAATTTGTAAAATATTGCTGCGGATACCAGAGTTCCCCTGTGGAAAAACACTTCATTAGTAAAAGCTGTGCACTTTTTTAAGAGTATGCAACCAGTTTTTCCCCTAAACTCCTGTAATGTTGAAGAAAAGCACAGGCTTATTTAAGGCTCTTGGAAGGATATGCCTATGCTTTACATACTATCTGATTTTTATTTTTATTTTTTTTTTACAAGCCAGTGCAGTAGACCTACTGGAGCTAAAAAAATGAGTCTCAAAGTAAGTTTTTATTTGGATGAAATCACCTAATAAATGGTTGCTATTTTCTTTCTGTTGCAAAACTGAACTTTTTTGAGTAGAAGAAGGGAAGTTGATAATGCCTCATTCCTTCAGTGAGCAATAGCTCCTCTTTTTCTCTTTGGGCAGGAGTCTCTTCTCAGTTGAAATACACTGACTTTCATTAGCGTTCTGGCAGGCCTGAAAACAGCTGGATTTGGAATCCACTGACACTACATCTTTATTGACCTAGGAGGACTTTCTCAAATATGAGCTGCTACTCTCACCTACCCATAGGTTAACTGCACTGTGCATTGCCTGTTGATACGGACCAGTAGTCACTTTTAAAGGTTCACAATTTCTTTTTCCTAGGATCTCAGACTGGTTTGGATTGGAAGGGACCTCAAAGCCCATCTAGTTCACCCTGCCCATGGCAAGGGGTTGGACCTGCTCTGCTCACTAGACCAGGTTGCCCAAAGCCCCATCCAGCATGGCCTTAAACATTTCGAGGGAGGGGGCTTCTACAATGTCTCTGGGCAGTTTTCACAAGTGGTAGCACATTTTACAACAATTGAGTCTTTCTAATAGTGGAATTCACTTGAAGTTTTTCTTTGATCTGGAAAAAGGAAAATGCTCCAACTCCAAAGGGAGAAGAACAGTGAGTATTTTGGTCTTCATGTTATGTGTTTTCAACCTGAGTGTAGGCTGTCAGGAGAAGATTCAGTGCCGCTCTGGAGCAAAGTTAAGCTCTTGTGTTTCTGCTAAGAATGGTGTTGCAATTTTAAAAGCTTAACCCACTTAAAATAGCCTAAAGAGTAAAGCTCCAGGAGTTAATATGTTTTTCTCTGGGGTTGGTTTGATTGTAGAACCTACAGGATTGGTGACATTTACAAGACAGTGTCTCCAGGAGTTTCCAGACTGGGAAAGGTAAGTCATACTTCCTGTTCATGTAAGAAATTTCTTAAGTCAGTAATGACTGAATCCCATGCAGATTCAGGCCTGGAAATACTACAGAAATCAGTGTTTGGTATGAATTATTACAGAGGGAGGTACAGAGGGAAGTGTGTGAACTGCCACAAGTGATTTGAGTGCCCTTAGTTTTCCAGTATGTTTCCCTGTGGAGCAAACTAGCCTTCAGTGATTTTTTAAAACAGTAGCGTGTCCTTAGTGCTGTTGCTTGAGTGGGAAAGAGAGGACTTGATTTCAGAAAGGACAGGAAATACCATGAAGCATGAGTGATAACCAGCATGCAAACATGAAGAAAGCTGTGTTGCAGCTTTCTTGCTGGTTAGCAAATTAATGTGGGGAAAACCTTGCATGAAAAATGTAGAGCTTTGATTTCAAATTTGGGGTTTCTGGTGAAAGAGGTGGAGAAACTGGGAAAATTGGCTGTTAAACCTTTACAGATTGTTTTTGAAAAGCAAATACATTTTCTTTAATCCACCAGGATTTTCTTTTTAAAATGCCCTATGCTTAATGTGTGTAAAGAATTTTGAGCTTTAGATGGGTTTTTCTTTAAATGTGCATGCCTTTGTGGAGATTCTGTAATCATCTTTTCTGCACAATGTTCTCCTCAATGATAGATCTCAGAAAAAGCTGTCTAGATTGCACGTCACCTATGAAGGCACCATCGAAAGCAATGGACAAGGTATGCTCCAGGTAAGGGCACGTAGCAGTAAATGTCGCTTTGTCATGTTTTTCTCATGCTTTTATCATCTGTCAGCTTAATGAACTTATTTTTTTATCTTCAATTGACTTAAATGACAAGTTGTTATGCAGTGTAAAAGAAACACCAAAATTAATTCCATGGGCAGTATTGGTGCTTGTCAGTATTCCCCAGCTCATCTAGGTTTGCACATGCACCTGGTACAGAAAGAGCTGACAGAACATCACAAGCCTTGGACAGCTTCAGGTCTTTTGGTTCAAACCAGGATCAAAGATTGACAAGATCAGTTTCAGACTGTGATCTTGATGAGTTGTCAAGGGTTTCAGTTTATTTTTAAAAATTATTCTTGTGCCCCAGACAGTGACCCGGTCAGTGGTTCAGGAAACTTTCTTGCTGCTGCCAGCACCATTGTTTCAGTCTGGGTGCCAGTCAGCAAAAGAAATTCTTAAGGAGGATGTGCTGTCCATATCTTTATCAGGGAACATATTTGAGTTTTCAAATCAGTTGCTTGATTTTTGTTTTTCTTAAAAAGTCTGCCTTCCAGGGTTCACATATCAATAAAGAATTATAAGTGCTTGAGCCAGGAACAAGCATTGCAAAGGAAAAGGAGGAGGGAGAATAGGATGACTTCTTTTTGCTCAAACGTTCATATGTCTTGTGACTTCATGAAACTTCAGCACTCAAATGTCTATTGAAACACACATTTTTTATTATTGGGCAACTGCTCAATAATAACCATTTTGCTGCTGTGTCTCTATTCAACTATAACCTTGGAGGTGAGAGAAGGTTGAATTATGCCTTTTCATGTACTGTTTCTGATGTGCTCTCAGAAAATGCGTATTGTCCACGATGTCATATTTTTCCTCCTGGCTATTTCAAGTCTTAACAAACAAAATATCTCTGCTCACAGTAAGAGTGTGCAGGATGACCAGAGAAAGACAATGAAGTGACCCCAGCCTCACTGGGCAGGTTGGATCGGGCCCTGGGCAACCTTGTGTAGATCCAGGCCTGGAGGTTGGTGGCCCTGCCTGTGGCAGCGGGGTTGGACCTCTGTGATCCTTGGGGTCCCTTCCAACCCAGACCATTCTATGATTCTATGATTGGCTGGGACAAACAAAGCAGCGATGGTGGCAGTAACAGTTTTGCTGTCAGGCTGGTGGTCATCAAAGGCAAGATGATGAGTCAGGTCACCAAGGTCAATCCTAGATGTCTAGTCAGCAAGTGGGCATCAGTGGAGGACAGGGCTGGCCACATGCCCATACACAATGTGTCTCTGGGACAGGGAGATGTGTTTGTACAGGGACTTTGTGCGAGGGGCACAGCTAATGTACAGTTGAATGCTTGGGTAGTTTTCATGTTACTTTTTTGTATTGTAGTCAAGTTCAGTAAATCTTAAACAACTGAAGTGTGTTGGTATTTCCAGGGTAGACTTCAGGAATGCTTACCGTGGCAGTGGCTGGGTCTCAGGGTGCTTTAGACTTGACTCTTGCCTCCTGAATCAGTTTGTAACTTCCACAGATGTTCACGTTACTTTGGCAACTTTTGTTCCACTCCCATAACTGTGCTCTCATCACCTATCTAAATGAAGTTCAGTAAGAAGCTAATAGCATTGGAAAGATGAAATGACTTTTAAAAATTATAAATTTCCATGGGCATAAATAGTAATCACTTAATTGAATGAACCAAATCCTTTTAAAACTGTTTCCTATATAAAAATAAAGTAATTTGCAAAATGTGTTACGCAGCAAACAATAGTCCAGAGCTTTTCTGTTTCAAGCAGAAACCTTGATGATCAAATGATTTGCCTTGTTCAAGCACATTTCAAGGAGGATTTGTAAGAGATTCCTTCAGGTACAGAACAACTGGTATGGGGCAGTGCTAATCTAAAAATGCTTCAGTGTGGACATCTGGGGCAAAGTGCTTGGTAAAGGACAACTTAATGATTCTTCAGTGTCTGTAAAATGCAAAAGAATACTGTAAATTGCTGCTCTCATCTTTCATGTTCACTGGAATGTGTGTTGTTCTTAAACATGTGCTCTTCAAGGAAAACCCACAGAACTTAGATTCAGAGCATTTCAGATGCAAAACCTTATTTTGCTGTGTAATATCTTGCTCATATTAAGTGTTCTGAGTAGAAAGGAAGAAAGAAAAGCATATTGTGAATTGAGTTCTGTGCTGCTGCCTTCTATCTTTAAGTCACGGCAGATGTCAATAGAATTTTTTGAAACGTATACAAGCTTTATTTACCTTGGTAAATGAAATGATTTTGTGCTGATTGTTTATCTCAAAGTCTTCCTGAATGTATTTTTCTTAGGTTGACTTTGCAAACCGTTTTGTTGGAGGTGGAGTGACCGGGGCAGGACTAGTGCAAGAAGAAATTCGTTTTCTAATCAACCCAGAACTGATTGTATCTAGGCTCATCACTGAAGTCTTGGATCACAATGAATGTCTTATCATCACAGGTTAGACTTTGCACTGAATATTTCATGTCTTATTCTGGTTTTATAGATAGAAAATGTATTTCAAGTTGAAGTGTAGTGCGTTTAAATGCTGTGGGAATTAAAAATACTTATTAACAAAGAGGTTCCTTCATTACCACACCTCTTAAGACTATCGGGCTGCTGTGCTCTCTAGAGGAAACAACAACAAAAAAAAGTGACAGCAAACAGAACTTTTTTATCCTACATAAGGGTTTGACTCAGTGTCTTTAGGCTTAGCTGAAGAATGCTCTTGGGCAGTATAAGTGACAGCTACAATTACTAGCTATCAGGTGGTTCCAGCTGTTAGCAGGTAATGCTTCTGTAACCATAAATCAGGGGTTTTGTTCCTTTCTGGAATGCGTAACGTTTGATGTCATCAGTGGGATTGAAAACTCTAAGAAGAGGAACCACCTTCTGGTTACTATAAATTTATGCCTTTTCTGTGAAAACTTTTTGATAAATTGTCTTTTGTGATTACCTTTCTAAGAAAAGGAGCCTGAAAATTCATGGCCATTGCTGGTTTCTATTGTGCGGTTTGGGTGTGATACTATAGCAGGATTAACGTATCCATTTTCTGGGTGAGGCTCTTCTGGGGAGAGTAAAAACAGAGCACAGCTCTCTCTGTAATAACTGGTTGGGGGAAAACACTAAATGAATGTTTTGAAAGACCTTATTTCATACCCCTGTAAAATCAGTGATTTGATATGAACAAGTAAAGGTGAGGATGTTGGGGTTTCTTTCACTGAAGCAATATTACATTTTAGTTTTCTTGAATACTTTGCAATTAGTATTTATGATATGCTGTTCTTCCCTAATGGAAATGGCCGTTCCATCATTTTAATTTCATCCCTGGAGCTCTTCCACCTCAGTTCTTAGCCAAGTCTCCACCGCGTTTCACAATCCTATTGATAAATTACATTCTTTATGATGCATCTTGACTCAGCGGCCTAATGGGTATAAATATGTAGCTTAAATTTGAAGAAGAGTCTGAGAAATTGGGGAGAAATTAAATTTGTTGTGATTGCAGGGCATCTGGTTAAGATCACTGCTGTAATGAATATGGAACTGGTCATACAAAAGAGTTGAGTTCTTCAGCACAGACATCTACCTACAGAGATGTCAGCAGCAGTGCCAAAGATTCCCACAGTTGGGTTTCTGGTAGAGCTGTGAATAAGTGTCAGTGTTTTTCATTTAGGTTTCTTTTTCCTCCTTTGAGTTTAAATATACTTGGGCAGCATGAAGAGCAGATGAGGCGGCTTTAAATCACAGACTGCACAATGGCCAGTCCTGGCCATCTCTTAGCGATGCATTTCAAAGACTTCTAAGCACATTACCCTTGCAGTCAATGAGATCAGACAATTGGTTCAGGGGGGAAAAATGGTATTTCAGCTGGATTTACCAAACTGATCATGCTCCTGTCAAGAGAGGTAGAAGACCTCTTTCTTGGTGGCAGAAGAAAGAAATCAGAAGAACTGATTCAGAGAGGGAGAAGGACCTTCCCCTCAGCTTTAGCAACAAATCCGTGTTTATTTTGGTGACTGCAAACTCTGCTGTTGTGCTTTTCACATGTCCTCCTTTTATTCAGTGCTAGTGGTACTGCCTCTTCAGAGCTCGAGTTTCTAGCTCATAACACATACTGTAGGGACAGTATGGTGGAGATTTTTCCCCAATCCCTGGGAATTTTATCATGCCATACAGATCATATGCAAACAAAAAGCTAGACTGTGGAGTTTGAGAAGGATATATTCTTAGTAATAATTGTAACTCTTTCTAGATGTGTGAGATGCCATGAGCACTAATACTTGGCAGTTTCACTGTCTGATGCTCTAATTACTGCAAGTTTCATGAAGAATGTATTGTTGAATGATACTTGCATATACTTTCTTTTGACTTTAGGATTTTTGGTTTAGTGTTTGTAGATTGTTCTTGAAGTTGTGATGGAACTGTGCTGTTATGTTTTATTTGTAGCTTGGCTTTTTTACCTCTTTATTTTTTGTGGGAAGAGAAAATGTTCACCAGAAACATTAGCTTATCCTGTAGCGCTCCTGTTCTCCCAGCAACAGCAGTCTGTATCCCAGTAGTTTGCAGGCAAAAGTGCTGCCAGTTGAATACCCATTTTTTTGTCTGACAAATTTCCAGAGCTTCACTTATGAAAACCCATTGATTTTCATTAACTTTGGCTTTCTGGGAAAGGAGTTTAGAGTTTGTGCGATTTCTTTGAGCTTCTCTGTTATTGGTATCTTTTGTTTTTTGTTGTTTTTAATATATATGTGTATTTGCTTGTTTGCTTCCTGGTGCTCTCGTCGTCAGACACTACACTTTTGTAAAAATTAATGAAAACAAGGAACTTTGTGAAAGCCAGCTTTGATTTGTCATTTAATCTATCCTGCTAGCAATAGCTTGATAACCTGTCCTTTTCTTTCCACATGCTAGGCACCAAAGGAAATGCTTCCTTTTCAAAGTTGGAAGTTTTGCTAGGTTGTCTCCTGAAGGGAGCACTTAGAAAAGAAAGTCACGTGCTTCCCTCACCTGTCTCTTCTTACTATTTGCCAAGATGCTTTTTCCAAGCGTATCAGCAAAGCAGAATTTGACCTATGTCAGGAAAAGTCTTACTGAAGGTTGATAGCCTGCAGTTCAGTTGGAAGACTGACTTTCTGAATATTTCAGCTGCTCTCACGGTTGTTCTTTGAATGAGGACGTGGATGTGTGTGAATGTTTAGGCATATTCTGCCGTCACAGTCCAGGACTTGGATTTTGTAACAGGAAGTGAATTCTTAGTGAGGAATCTTTACCCGTCCCCCTCATTTCACACAGCAGCTCTTCAAAATAGCCTTATGGAATTTCTGTGCCCTCAGTATGGTTAATCATCTAGATAAATCTAATTAAATGATGAGTGGATAACAGGGCAGATGAGTTAAAGAAGCCCTGATAAGTCTGTTCTGTTAAAAGTCATTGGGGTAAATGGGGAAAATGTCTTCAATATATGCATCATTTTAAATACTTCTTAAGAGCCTGTGTTTCCTGTGCTTGAGTCTACTGAAAGCAAATGTTCAGATTCCCTTGTCAGATGAGGTTAAAAGTGAATAGTTTTGTTTCTGATGGCTCAACTTGTACTTGGAGATTGAAAAACTTGGAGATGAAATTTAACCGTTTGCATTCTCACTGATCTGTGTAATAGATGGGTGTTACTTTTCTTACTAGTCATCAGAGTTTTTGTCCTGTTGACTTACACCTTTCTGAAACCTACTTTTCTATTGCATTTAGAGGTGTAGCTGGTGCCAGTGTTTGTGATTAGGAAGTTGTTTAACAGTCCTTTTCTTACTCTTATTGTTTATAACTTGTGCCAAGCTGTATCTGTATGAACTGAGATTTTCCAAGCAAGGTATTCCTCTCAGTCCCCTACTTTTGAAATTCAGCTGTTGTGAGCTCAAAATGGGGAAAAATTGTGATTTTTTGCTATGGTGTGCCTTTAGGAGTACTTCTCTGAAGCATTTGTGCATCCTCAGGACTTGAAATAAGGTCCTGAAGATTGGTTAGATGAGGTGAAAGGCAACCATTTAGAAAGGTTGTTATCAGCCTTACTCTCAGTTAAGATGCTGAACAAATGCACAACAGAATGATAAGGAGAAAGGGTGATTTATTTCCCAGTGAGACCAGGAAGCTTAACAGACCTACCTAGCCATACGTAAGGCTGCCCTCCGGACTGTAGGGCACCACACTGGGTAACTCTGACATGTTGAAATCTGCTTCATTTCTGAGCATCAGCGTTTTCTTCTGCTTTGTGGGTTTTAATTTTGCTAGAGGAATAAAACACGTTGGAGAAATCAAACGTGTAAACATACTGCTCACCATTTACATGTTTGAGTATCTTCCTAAACTGTCAGCCCAGGTGTTTGCTCAATTGTGATGAAGTAGGCTTGCCACATTTCACTAGTGGAGTGACTACTTTATCATTGTGTTCACACAAGCAGTAGCTTCAATAAAGAATAAAGCAAGGAGCTGCTGGCGCAAAGTCTTATATTCTTTGTTAGATAGTGAAACTTAAAGTTGACAGGCAGTTTATTGAGAAGCTATTGAATTTGTGTGGCAAAGTTGGAAACTATCTTGTTATATACTGGCCATCATACATAGATCTGCACTTGTAATGTTCTGTGGAGGATGCTCCACATCATCTGTGGAAAAGCTTCCAGTGGTTACAATAAGATCTCTTGGTGTAGATGTGAGTTTCTGTTTCCCTTTGCTTCTGAGGGCTGTGTGTTCCTTTGGAGAAGCACTGATTCCTATGAAAGGCTGCCATGTAAAAAAATTTGTACCTGTTTTTGTATGTAATATGGAAAATCATTTGTTTCAGGTACTGAGCAGTACAGTGAGTACACAGGCTATGCAGAAACTTACCGGTGGGCAAGAAGCCATGAAGATAAGACCCCAAGGTAAAGTTCCACACAAATGTTTCAAGTGAAGGAATAAATAAAGATTATAAATTTGAAAACGTGGTGCTTAAAGTAGTTACTAGCATTTCAATTGCTAGAGAATTTGACTGATTGATCCTGCTCTTCCATAGACCTAAGAAGCTAAGAAAGTGCTGTCATATTACTAATGAGATATTAATCCTAATAAATAGTACCTGCCAATATGTCAGTTCTTAAAACAACATCTTTTACGTTTTATGTATTTCATCCAAATTTTTGTTTGGATTGCAATGTCACAAGAACTTTGACAGTGATATGTCAGGTGCCACAGTGCAGCTGATGTAGAAAGCTCTGAACTCT
This sequence comes from Gallinula chloropus, assembly GCF_964237585.1. Taxonomy (NCBI): domain Eukaryota; kingdom Metazoa; phylum Chordata; class Aves; order Gruiformes; family Rallidae; genus Gallinula; species Gallinula chloropus. The sequence goes on from NC_140090.1 coordinate 53,083,922, forward strand.
TCAGTTTTTTTCTCCAACAACGTTGTTATAGTGCATACACAAAATTATTCTTTTGGCATAGAAACATACTCAATGTACACTCATTTAAATGTTGGAGGAAGACAGAGAGCCAAAGTGCTTTACTTTGACCTTGTGGTGTTCTTAGGCACTTAACAAACAGTGCCACGTAGTTAGATTTGTTTCACCTTCATGCCCAAAGTCTAGCCAGAGTGCTTCTAAATTTATAGGGAGACCTGTCTCACTTCTGATGCTGCTTTCATACCTGGCTTACAAAGAAGAAGAGTGCTCCATTGTCTGTTATGAGCTCACCTTTCTAGTTGCTTCTCACAGAGAAGCTCTGCAAGGAATTTTGGGTCACAATTGTATTTCCAGTATTAAGCAACTAATGGCATCTACTTTTCTCCTCCCTCCATTTCCAGGGATGAATGGCAGCGGCGCTACACTGAAATTGTTGCTATAGATGCGTTTCACTTCAGACGTTTCCTTGATCAGTTTGGCCCGGAGAAAATTAGAAGAGAGCTCAACAAGGCCAGTGGCTTTTTACAACAACCTGCAGCCTAAGGCTGTTTCATTAATGTTTATAGCACCTTTTCAAATATTTTTGTATTACTGTCTTCTGCTAGGGAAGTTTTGTGTAGTTGTGTCTCTTAGAAAAGGTATAGTTCAGGGTTGTGCTCTCAGATGTTAAAGCAGAAGCTTGTCAAATAGAATGACACTTATCCTTTGATATGCTGTTCAAAGGTGTCTTATTTAACTTTCAAGAACGTTAATGAAATTTGGATACATATTTTGTTAACTCTTCCCAGTCCTGCTTCTAAACTATGATTTTAAGTTCTCTTCCTGTGATTGGCTCTGCTTAGTCCTACTGTCAAGGTGGAGAAGGGGGTGCCTTATTTTAACATGTGAGAGGTCATAAATACAGTGCTGCTTGCTTTTCTTCCATCTTTCTTGTTTGCTCTGAGGTATTGCCATATTACCTGGGAATTTATCTATTCATATATCGATGTTGTCTGTTCATAAACAGGTTCAGCTGTCATAAATTCATATCTTTAGTTGCATGATAGCTGTGAGGGCTGTTAAAACTGCATATGTGTACATACATGTCAGTTACAGCCTACAGCAAAGGAGGTATTTGAGAGACTTTTCAGTCAGGCCAGTTAATCCTTTAAACAGAACTTTTGGACTGACATACAGAAACAGTACTCTTTCTGCTAATAATTCTTACACATTATTTAGTCATTATCACTGTGCATTCAACAGTCGGTCCTTGACCTTGCCCAGTGTTAGCTGTGTGCACACAAAGCTGTGCTGCTCCAGTGGCTATTGTTTTTGACAGTCTTAGTCACCAAAGTTGTTCTGATGGAAGAGCAATTTGCAAAAGGAAGCTGGAACTGCAGTGAGCATCCTTTCTCTCCCACTGCGCCACTGCCTCCCCCCCCACCTCCCCGCCCTACCTATTTTGTGATTTTGTTCTTAAAAAAGGTGTTTAAGTTTTGTAGATGGTTTCTAGCCCTTGGTCTCTGCCATGGACTGTGTCCTGCATGGGGTTATTTTCCCATGCCGCAGCAGGTAATTACCATGTTGCATGGCTGAGATTTTCATGTTACTTGTTTTTACTTCTTGCTTTACTGCTGCTCCTGTTCTTGAAACTAAAGCAGTCTTCCCAGGTCTTGAGGCTGTACTTTTTCAGTGACTAGTAATTGCCATCAGCAAGCTGTTCACCGCTCTGAAGCCTTATCTTTCAACCTGTGTCAGTGTTTTCAAGGCCTTTCCTCTTATTCCCCGTGCAGTTTTTCTCTCTGAACAAGAGGTGCCTGGTATTAATCTGCAAATTCTCATAAATTAGTAAGAAGGCGAATGGGCCAGAAGGAGCCCTTGCTAGGCAGTGAAAGGTCTGTGGCCTGTTACAGCAATGGAAATGCTATTTTTATTGGGGAGGCGATGTAGTTATACCATATTACTGTGTTTATATTTAGATTCAAAACATGCTAATGATAAAGTCTATGTTTATAGGTGCAGCAGGCCTCTGCTTTAGCTAGGGTGTTAAAATATATAGGCACAATACTACTGTTGTTAGTCTGCTTTCTGTAGTGCAGGAGGGTATAGAATAATATAGAACGCATTTTAAATAAATTCAAACATAGGGCAGTGTATTCCCAATTCTCAACTGGAAAGGGAATATTCCTGAAAGCTCATCTTTCCCCTCCTTAACCCCCCCCCAGAAATGATGTACAGTGCTGAAGGATTAATTTAATTTAGTTGTAAAGCCTTAGCATCTTACTAAAGTAACATTCATCAGCTTGTTTCTTCATGGTTGGTAATGAAATTATCCCTGAAAAAGACAGTAAATAAATTTTGTAAACTTCAGTGATATCTTAGTACAAAATTCAAATTACCTACTCTAGTGAATTTATGATCTGCCCACAATTTTCAATATTATTGACTGGGTTTGGATTTTTAAAATGAATTATGGTAGATCCGTGCAACTTCTATACAGTGTGTCGGTTTGAATGATGTTGTTTGATGACTGATTGGTATTTAAAGAAAATTTTAAGCCTGGGTTAATTCTCTGTTTACTACAGTAAAAATTTCATTAGGTTTATTGGAGGTTCTATAATAGTTTAGCAAATCAAATATTTTTTTTAAATTACTGTGGTGAGGGGTTTTTTCAGTTTGATTTAAAATTAGTATTAACCTTCAGATTTTGCTGTGGGTGAAAACAAGTTGATGGAACCCCATTTCTGTTATGTTTTAATAAACCAGGCCTCAGTAAGCACAGTATATGCACGTAGGCTTTAAAATATGAGTGTGTTATATATTAGCAGATAGAGCTCAGTGTCCAGAGGTTCCTTCTTGTCTGGCATTTTGTTAGATATAAGGAAATGATTGGAACGACTGAAAGTGATTCTTCTTGCAACTTGTATTTTCTCACACGCCTGCACGATTTCTCCTTTGTATGATCTATTTGTGTAAAGGACCAGGTCTTCGCTCTTGGTTAGATTTCAGAATAGGTAGGTGTCTGAGGCTGGCCCTTGTTTCTGGTTTAACTCAGAAAACAAGATTAAAATCGCCTAATTCAGAATAAATTGTTCAGAATAAGGAAAAGAAAAGTAACTCTACCTGGTCTCAGCGTGAAGGTTTTCAGATAAGTGTGAAAGAGATGTCACTGTTACATCCTTGCTGGCTTCTTGAGATTATTGCTTAATAGACTCACATTAGTCAATAATTTTTCCAGTGGCAGGTTCCACTTCCTAAGGAGCAACTGATGTAGAATTGGGTTTGCAATTGCACTCACAAATGTCATTAAGGCTATTTTGATAGTTTCTAATTAGAAAAAGCTACAGCTTCATATTTGACAAGAAATGCTTCCCTAAGAATGATGATATTCAGAACAGTTATGTTTCAAAGAGTTTTAACTATGAGAATTTTGTGTAGAGATGCAAAGAAACCAATTGTAAGCATCACACAACTTCTAAATGAGGAATCCCGTCTTTGCAGTTGTGTACAACTTAAACCCAGATTCATTTCTGTAGCTGAAAAAAGAAGCAGCTTTTAACTGCTTTAAAACTGCTTTAAAAAGGTTTCCTATTTCTGTATTCCTAGGTAAAAATAATTTAAAATACTGGCATATTCCCTCCTTTTTAAAAAAATTGATTAGTTTTATTTCTATCCTTTATTTGCTATGAAAAATCGTGGGGGAGCACATACTCAGATATTTTTTCTTTCATCACTGCTGAAGTCCTTCCAAGTGTGTGCTGACTTTCTCATTGTGTCTGTCGAGGTGGTTTTTGTCCTTGGTGTCCTGGGAAGTTGGGAAACACACGCCCATTAAATAAAAGTTGAAAAGAAAATGGCATTCTGTGCAGCACCAATCCATTTCTTTCGCTGGGAGGATGGAGCTTGAAGAATTATTGTCCACACAGCCAGAGTACTAGCTTGTTTGACCCGCAGGTTTCATACAAACGTTCCTTGGATGTTTAAAATACACTAACAGTGCTGACTTGAGAACACTCAAGAAGCTGGACACACCTGATGATGTGCAAGTGCTCCTTATGCAGACTGAATCGTGGCACCCAACAGCTGTGCTGAAATCCCTAGGAATCAGCACCTTTGTCTAATTCTTCTCTTAAGCTCTCTAGTGATTTAAAGGAAGATTAATGGTGTGTTTGAATTTGGTATTGCTATAAAGCAGTTTGAAAATATTGCAATATCTTGTTTGTCTGCAGGCCTACTGTGGCTTCTCTCGACCCAATGTTCCACCTCAGCATCTCTCTGCAATAGCTACAGGAAACTGGGGATGTGGTGCCTTCGGAGGGGACTCCAGATTAAAAGGTAAATTGTAGTAATTCATTAATGTCAGTATGAATCGAATAGGTTAGATTTTGATTCTGGGCCTTATTTTTTATTGCTGTTCAAGTACATTTTTTGGGTTTGCTCCTAGCAATACCTTATAGCCAAGAATTGGAATAATAGGTAAACCCTTCACAGAACTGGTTTGTTAGCTTTGATCTTCAGGCCATGAGTAATGTGGCCTTAAACAATAAAAGTGCCCGCTGCTTTTATGTGTTATTTTCAGTTTAAAGTTTGAGGTAAGTACATGATAGTGAAACACTGGATTTACAAGGACCTTTGGCACTAAAACCTTCAACAGCACGGGCACGCGTTCATGCAGCAACACGTTTGTTGCAGTTCTCGGTCATCTAAGTCTGTTGACCTTTCTGAAGTGGTCTTTATAGATTGTGCCTAAAATTCGTATCTCTGCAGAGCTGTTTAAAGAACCTGGTTAATTTGCAAGGCTTCACACACGTGCTGGCAATGCTTACTGTTCAGTTTTGCTCCTTAACATATTGCTGTATATACCAGAGAGGCTTCCAGTCATGCAGCCATCCTGCTGTCTTTCCACGCTTGCCTGCTATATCACTCACTTTCTCATGTTCTTTTGTTTTTAATTAGAGTATTTATGGCATGGCAGAAACAACATGCCTACTTTCATTTAAGCCTTTTTCCCATCACTGGTGGATCCTAACATTTAAATTGATATCCTGATTCACTTAGTTCTAAGTACAAATTTACATTTCTGTTGTTTTCAAACATTTGGAGACTATATAAAATTTGCTTTTCTGAACAGCTTTAGGTGGTTACATTGAGACAATCACCGAGCTACCAGCTTCATTAGTTTTCTTTCTTAATGTGTTTTATTCATTGGGCATCTGGGTTTCTTTTTCTCAATTCTCATTGATTTCCTGACAGTTGTTTTTGATTTCCATTAGATAAAATGGGCTGCCAAGTGCAGATCATCCATATCAGAAGTAGTTATTTACTGTAGGATCTGATCATACTTGATTATGCCAATGTCAGGAAGGTTTAATGTGATTGTGTATAAAATACAGTTTCACTCAAGGTCACGGATGATGTGAAAACTCAAGTTGTCTTAAGGGAGGAAAAAATTATCTAGCTTTAATTTATAAGGACCTGGTACCTAAACAAGACATTCCAGCAAAGTTAGGGATGTTTCCACAAAATTTTAGTATGAACTTAAGACTTTTCAGTACTGAAAAAGAGGATGTTTATATAATTGGGAGAAGTTGGAAGATCTTGTCTAGCTTTTCAACCAAGAGGATAACTTAACAATTACTAGCTGCAGGGGCTCTGTGCAACAGTCTGAGGATTGGAAAAGTGTTCTGTTGAAAATGTAAAAGAGGTGATGTGATGAGACATCTCAAAGATATTTAACTTTGAATGACCGTGAGAAAATACTCTTCAGCTGAATTGTTATTCTTACTCATCGGAGAACATGCAGTTCAATAGGATGACTGCCATCAGTTTTTAAAAGACCTTGTAGGATTAGAGGAAGGAGAGAAAAGCACATGCCTTGCCTTGTGTAAATGAGAGCAACCTTGAGGTGCTACTGTGGCAGTACTGCAGTTCTGAACTTAGATGCTGGGCAACATGACAAGGTGTATGTGGTGTTTAACCCAGCGTGGCATTGCTGTGCCTGCAGCGTGCAGTTTGTCCCTGCCGTGTCTGGTGCCGCTTTCCTCACACCGATCCCCGGGCTTTGGCTGCGCTGCCACAGCATTGCAGCAGTGGGGGATTCCTGGTGAGAACGTCCTTTCCTCTGGCTACCAGGGACTGTGACCAGGTCAGACCTGTGAGGAGAGTGGAGTCCCCAGGGGAATTTGTATTACGCTTCCGCCACTGTTGCTGGGTGGTAGGAGAAAGTGTGTCAGCACAGTCATTCCTCCCAGTGAGAGTCTAGAAGAGTTAGATGGGATCACGTCAACTGGATGCAAGGAGCAAGAGAGCTCAAATCCTTACAGTCCTCTTCCTTCCCCCTCCATGGGCTCTATTGCTTTTCCTGTGATGCTCCTTTCTGTATCAGTAGCATGGAAACTTCATATGGTGTTGTATGTCATTAATTGTCCAGAAGAACGTGAAGCCTGATTCTTGACAGAAATTTTGACTCTCATTTCATAAGATTTACAGCAATTCAAAAACAGTAGAGTATTTTTAGTATCTTCTGTAAAGTGTAACTGCGTTGTTTGTTTGGAGTGAATGAGAAGATTCATTAGGTTCTGTTCCCTTATGCAAGCGAGTTAATTAGACCTTTTAAAGGCTGAACTACTGAAGCTTTACCAAATCCACAGCTGGTTTAGTAGTTTAATTAAAATATCGTTCCCAGATTGAGATTAATTTCACATGTGAATCGTGTCATTTATAATTTTAGCTTTGGGTTTCCAGGAGGTTGTTTTGCTTAAAGAATGCCTTACTTTATTAGGTCTCCGTTTTTAAACATGAAAGGTTCTTGAGCTGTGAACGGCTTTCTATTTAGTTTCTGCTAGCAAGTGGTAATGCAATACACAGACTGTTTTATTTAAAATTAATCTTCACAGACACAATATTAATCACATTTTAATTAACTCTGCTGGCTACGAAAGAAAAGAATTAATATCAGAACAGCACCCATAGGCTCTGAAATCAGACAAGCTGCAGTAGATCAAATAGTTGCTGGGGTCCATGATTTGGACTGCTGTACTGTTACCTGAAGCAACCTTGTGATTGATGTCCTGCCTCTGTGACACCCCAGCCTTGCAGAGCTGGTTGGTGAAAAAGCTGCACTCTTGGAACAGTTTGGTGCTGCCTAAAAGGGTTCTGGCTCCTCTTCTCCCCCTTGCTGCTTTTGGGTGTATGCTCTGATGCCCTCCCTTGCTTCAGCACTGGCTCTTAGCAAACCCTACACTCGGCCAGTTCAGCTGCTCATCCAGCAGAAAACACTTAGCTTCAATTGTATTGTTGTGTAACTCTTCTGCCAGGTTGGTGAATGGAATTGGCTCGGTGAGATGTCTGATGGGCATCTGCAGAGAAGTCAGGAGGTGGGTGAGAAGGGAGAAAATGTAGCTGGACCAAAGCCACTTTCTCCAGTTGCCATAGGTTGTTACTTGGTGCAGCCGGACCATTGATCAATACCTCAGACAATTTCTCAAGATGAATCTGCAAAAATCAGTTTCCAAGTTAGGACACATTCTTCTTTCTTTTCAGTGTTTTCTGATTTGTAATGCTAGCCTTTGGCAGGACTCAGGGTGCAGCTTGGTCCAGCAAGTCTGACATAATGCTGAAAGTTAGATAAACTGAATTGAATTCCTGGCATCGCCGCTCATGTTTTATAGGTCAGAACAAGCCCTTCTATTTCATGCTGCATACTTGTATTATAGGTAAAATAGACACCTTAAACTGCACAGTAGGAGGCTGCAGAAGCACAGCTTTCCTTTTGGGAGGTAAAAGTTTGGTCAGCTCCTGCTTTGTGTAGCTTACCTGGTGCAAGTGTTGGCTCCCTGCCTTCTGAAGGGTGGGAGAGAATGGAAATTGTGATGGGTGCTTTTGCCCTCGCTGTTTGTGACTCAGAGCATGCAGCTTAAACCAGGATGTAAGATGGTGCTCTGCCACCTTACACTGTCACACATTTTCCCTGGATAACTAATGGCTGCATGCTGCTTCACAGGGGAAAGGACCATAAAACCCCCTTTGATTTTTAAGGACATTGTTTATCTGGAAAGTGAGGGTGGTTGTCAGTAGTGACTCCAACACCTCAACATTGAGCCGCAGGTCCCAGTGTTTTTTACTTTGTTTTAAAAGTGGAAGTAATGCTTACCTACCTGCTGCTCAAGCTGCTTTGTGGTGTTCAGCTGGAGATGGGTGGAATGAATATGTGCCATAAACCTTGGCTGTGTTTTTCCCTTCAACAAATTGTTTTATCCTACATTCATGTGTGTAACCTGTCTTGCTTGTTTCTTTCAGCCTTAATACAGATACTGGCAGCTGCTGAGGCCGGACGTGATGTCGTTTATTTTACCTTTGGAGATGTGGAGCTGATGCAGGATATTTACAGCATGCACACTTTTCTCTGTGAGAAGGGCCAAACTATTGGTGAGCATAAAGAAATCTCTTCATGCAGCAAAGAGACTTTGCCATCCCTCTACATGGGAATTGTGTGATAAGAATTATTGTTATCAGGTCCTGAACAGGATCTCAGTTTATTTGTGCCTGTTCCTAGAGAGGGGAACTCGTCTGATTCAGGATCAGCTGGGTGTTAACCTGTTAGAAGGCTTCTAGAATCCTTTCCTAATTCACTTGGGAGTTATGCTCCAGAGTGTGGAAAATACAGATACGTCTGGTAGACAAAAGCTTTGCCAACACTTTAATATACCTCAGTGCTTTAAAAAGGGAGATCTGCTCACATGTTCTGGACGTAGATTTGTTTTATAGTGGTTCTGGCTTGATCCTGGGCAGTGGTCAGTTGTGTTGCCCAGTAGCAGTGCAAGAAAAGCACTGGATCCATCACCCACTGTAACTGTTGGATGTCTCGTTTCTGGGGCAGAAGCACAAAGATTTGTAAGCAGTGAGGGTATCAGCCTGACGTTCAGATGGCTTGTGCAGGAAGCTGAGGGAGCCCACCGGAGCAGCCTTGGGAACAGTCACGTTTCCTTGAATCAGCTGCCTGCCTCCTCTTCCAGTGCTCACTTAGAGAGACGTCCCAGCCCCTATCTCAGTAGGAGTGTGCATTGCCAGTCTTCAGCTGCACTTAGATGTTTGTCATACAGCGTGGTCTTACATTTTAAAAAAATATTTCTTTTTGTTTTTAAGGGGATATTTACAGGCTGTTACTGAGGTATTACACTGAGGAATGCAGAAGCTGTTCTACTTCAGGACCAGATGTCAAGCTGTACTCTTTCATATACAACACCGTTGAGTCCTATGCAGATTCTACTGATGATGATGATGATGAAGAAAAAGGGTTGTGCTTTGAAGATTAAAAAAATGTATTTGAGTACATTGTTCATTTCTTCCCACTGGTATATTGTGTGAATTGCTGGGTATAATGTATGAATTGGCTTAAGTTAATATCTATTGACAGCATTGCTAGCTGCGTCTAAGACACACACAAAAAAAATCCAACCCCTTTGAGAGATGAGATTTATTTTCTTTGGTGGTTTCATACATGAAAACCCTGTTCATGTGTTGACAGAAAAGATTTCTTTGGTAAAAATGGTTTGCATTATACCCTGTTAAGCAGGATATTCCAGTATATGTTTGTATTTCAGTCAAGAGGTTGCTGAAAGACTTCAGAAGATTTCTCTGTACTCCTTTGTCTTTTGTCAGGGATCTTATTTAGATGTCTCACGGAAGCTTAGTGCTGGAGTACAGGCAGCCACAGAACCCCTGGGATGAGTTTAGAGAGACGGTTGTCATGATCATTCCTACAGAAAATTGTAATCATTCAATTACCTCCTTAAGGCTGCCACTTTACCTTCATTGTTCTTATCAACGTATTCGTTTAACTTAAAGTCCTGGTTTTAATTTTTTTTCTTCTTTCTTTTTGTAATAACTGGTTAAAACCTGAAACATTCTGGAGGAGCTATCATGCATGTCACAACTGCATTGTCTTGATTGAATCAGACATAAGAGTTAGCATGAAGAAGTAGAGGGAAAAAGTGTGGGAGGATGGGAAAACAAGAGATGTGACCAAAGGTAGAAGCAGAGGGAAACACTTCCACCTAAAACTCTTCAATACCATTTTGTTGGTGCTATCTGTTACAGCATTGAACCAGGTCTTAAACACCTCAGTATATTTGAAGTATCTCAAGGTTCGCTCTTGGCCGTGTCATTTGAATTGAGGTCTGCTAGTTGTGTTTGTACTGTCGTATAAGTTCTCCTTTCTTGCTGAGTATAAGATCCCCATGGGATAACATGAGTAAGGAAACAAAGATCACTTGGGATTCAGTGGGAGGAAGGTCTGCAGGCTGCAGGTAAGAACATGAGCTTGCACCGTGGTTTTTTTAGGTGTGGGAAGGATAACAATGAGAGGAGGGCAAAAGCGGTGTAAAATCTGTGCTGTTACTATCTCTGTGAATACCAAACTAGTGTTGCTGTAGTACGTGAGTAGTTTACACAAAACTGCAGATACATCTGTGATTAAATGTTTCCAGCTCTGCGCCAAGGGCCAATCCAGTGAAATGTTTGTCTACTACTAGACTAAACCCAGTGTAAGCTTAAGCCCAAACTGCTAAGTTTAGACTCTTCTATGTTAGATTTTCTGGTCTGTCATAGTTGCTATTACCAGTTTAGCAATACAAATAAAAAACCTGTCAGGAGATGTAGTAAGCCAAGGCTCTAGTATCAACAAATCCTGTATGCTAATGCCAGATAAAGCCTCTCCATGCCTGAAACACAATGTGATAATTAAATGCTGGACACTGTTGGCAGCCTGGCGTACAGGAAGGCACTTGCTGCTTGAGCTGCTCTTATGGAAGCAACAGAAGAGAGTTTGGGTCATTTATAAACACTTTAAGTGCACTGCACCTTTGCATTAATGGAAAAGATCTTCTTGTCCATTGCAAGGAAGATGTGGATTAGAATTTCAGCCCTTTTTCTGTGTTTGCAACTTGTGCCCTCAGAGTTAGTGGCTCTTTTCTCCTGCTCCTGGTGTTTCAGCGTTGGCTCAGATTCCGGCAATAGGAATAAGGGTTTTACCTAAGTCCTTACTTTGGGCATTTAGGTTCAGCTATGATCGTGCTTCTAGATGTGTTGCCAATGATAAATGTGCCCTGTTAATAAGGAGAAGTGATGGAAAATTGGTGCTATCTGCCAAACCACCTTCATGATTCTGTGATGTTACTACTCAGGATCTCCTACAGAAAAGATGAACCGAATTTGTTCCTAACCAACTGGCTGAAAACTTAGCAAAATATGGCCTACCCTTGATTGTGAATAAATACATCTTTATTAATGAAATATTGATTTTCATAGTGAGGGGCAGCGATTTGTTGGGTATGAAAAGCATGCCAAATAAGATAGCATAAAATTTACTTCAACTCTACAAACAGAGAAACAGAATTTTTCAAAAGATTCTCTGAAGATCTTATTATAAGGTTTCCAGGTAAGAGAGTTTCTGCAGTATTGGGTGTTTCTAGGATAATCCCAGGCATTTTAGGCAGTCTGTATTTTCACTGATGCCTGAGAATTTTCTAATATGGGCAACAACAACTTTTGTTTGAGATGGTTCTTTAGGATATGGTTTCCATACTCTTTTTTCTCTATGAATAGAATAGAAAAGAATAATTCCTTTTTCTGTTTCAAACATCTCAGTGAGTGATAGACCCTGCGTTCTGCTCTGTGTCCCTGACCTGCAGAAGGGCGATGATGTAAGAAAGAACACTTTGAATACGACACTGATGGCAGACAGGCTGAAGAGTGTATTTTTCTTGGTTGTTTCTTTGAAGCCAATAGCCCGCAGTTGGCAAACTAATGAGGGTGTTACATTCCCATGACTTTCTGATTCAGTGAAGAGCTGAGCTGCCTGGAACGCTGCATGTGGAAGCAGGAGTTTTGCATCAGCCCAATACGTGTTCTGTATCTTTCTTTTTTCCCTCCACCCACTGGTCTCCATTTGTAAACGGCCCGAAATGATTTCTCTAGCTGGAGATGCCTTTTGGTGCTCTGCTTGCAGTAGTGTGGAATGGAGATGCCAGTGAGCTTTGTGCAGCCTAGTAACTCTTCTAGAAACCTGTTTATGGGCTATTCCGGTTTTGGGGGGGTTTTGTTACGTTAGGGATGTTTGCTATATGATTTCAAATAAAAATAAACTTCCTACAGAAACTTTTGTTTTATACTTTTTAGCAGTTAAACTGAATGCTTAATATGAAACAACAACAGGCAGTCATGTAGATTGCAGTGTTGCCTCATAGTCGAGATTGGTGTCTGAGCTCCTCTGTTGTTTTACGGCTCTTGCACCTAAATTCCTCAGTTTTGAGGCGTTCTTATGGAATGATGAGTACCCATTAGTGTATATATTAATTTATAAACTGCTGAAGTGTTCCTGACATTCTTCTAAACTTACAGTTTATGCACCATTATATTCTATTGGGTTTTTTTTTCGGGATCTGTATGCTAATGTTTACATGATTTTGTAGGAATACAATTAAAAAACTCTGACCGAAGCAATATTGTGTGCTTTGCCTCATCATACACCTCCAGAGAAATGCCAGCACGCGTGAACCTGTGGGGAACAAGGCTACAGGTGGCTCTAGCAGTAAGTGGAATAATTCAGGTGTTCCCATACCTAAAAGGAACGAATTTGTTCTTCCAGTACAGTGTAGTAGAGGTTGCTCCCTCCCACCTGCGTAGCAACGTAAGGAGGAGGTAACTGCTGTACACTGGAAGGGTGTGAGCATGAGAGCGAGATCTCACACGTGGGGGTGTGGCCGTGCATGGGTGTAGTTCCCAGCTTGCTTTTGGTAAGCAAGTAAGTGTTTGAGCATCCTTTGAACTTTGTGAAGGAAATACGACTGAATAAAAGCAAATAAAACCCTAAAAAGGTACAAGTAATGAACATGTTGCATAAATGGTCTGTAAAAGTGAGACTGACCGCCTAAATGGAAAGGTATAGAACTCTCTCAGAAGTCTTGGTTTAACCCAGTAAAGAAGTAATTCTTTAGCGTGACAGAAAATGAGGATAAAATATGATTTCTGATTGCTCCTAAGGTTTTAGATGGAGCTGAGCTGATGAAAGTTTGCAGTGTTAATACCAAAGGGATGTATCTGTCAGGAAGATGCTGCCCATATGACATGAGCCAGGGCGGGAAGGGCAGGCTGGTGGCTGAGCTGGGGTGCCCTGCGCAAGGTGTGTGCCGGCTGCCACTGCGGTCACAGTTCATCCTTGGGCATGGTGAGTCATTCCTGCATTTAGGATAGGGTTAATTCTTCTCATGCAAGTGGCCCAGTGTTCTGTACAAGGCGTCTGGCTGCGTGTTGGATAACCTGGAGATGACAGGCTTCTGGTAGCCTGATGGCTGGGTGGAGAGGGGCTGACGCCCTTCACGTGGTACCCATGAGTCCCAGGTGATGGGGAAGCAGGAGAAGGTGCTGACACTCTGCTACTGTAGCAGGCAAGCAGCTGCCACTCTCTCTTGCCCCAAGCCATTGCTGATCTCACTGCAAGCAGCCACCAGCCTCAGGAATACATTTTATTAATTCTTAAAACCAACTGGAGCCTGTGGAGATAACTCCTTGGGGATAAAGCGCAGTCACAGGGCCTGCTGCTTCCCCTTGGAATTCTTTCCCTTATTTCTCTGCTACAAACCCGTGGCTTCACACCTATGTCAGTACTCGGTTAGAGGAGTCACAGACAAATGAATTCTGCAGCACTTCACGTTTACATTCCAAATGGTCTGCATCCTCACGGCCTCAGCAGCTTCCAGTGATGGATGGATGGATGGATGGATGGATGGATGGAGACAGACCTTGGGATACCAAAAGCTGCTGTAAATTCTGTAAGGTTAGCTGTTGTGTTTGCGTGTTAGCCAGTGTAGGCGGGTGCAGTGTTTGTGCTGGCTGGGTTTTTTCCTTCTTAAGTCTGTAAAAAGTCTCCTTTTAAAATTTTGTGGCACGTTTTTGACAGTAGCGAGAACATCCATAAAATCGTGGAAACTGCAAGATGCTGCAGCTGTCTGAAGCTGTTGGGGTTTTTAACTAAGAAGTGAGTATTTATGACCTTGTTTTGTGCTAACAGTGTTTCATGCTCGTTTATCATTGCTTAAGTGAGTGTGACCTGGAAGCTGCATGGGAGGTATCTGTCACTGATAACTCCATTACAGCACGACCATCAATTCCTGCTTAACTGAGCTGTCAGCCGGGGTTACGTTGCAGGGATGCGCTAAGTGGCACTACTCGATAGGCAGTTAGAGGAAGCACCAGCGTGTTCCAAGTCCTCCTGGTAGCACTGTGGTAGGGATGCTGTGACGGTGGCTGTGGATTCACAGGCACTGTGCTGGGTGATACATGCAGGGCAGAAACTTGAAGCTCTGGTAAGCTACAGGGAGTGTGGATCGTTAGTACGTAGTTAATCGGCTATAAGTCTACCAAACAGAAGAGAGCAGAAGCAGTGCACGGTGAAGACTGCACTGCCTTTACATCTGGAGCTGCTTGCTGGCTGCCTGGCACCTGCAGGTCACACACCTCAGCCTTTGCAGTCAGCTCTTCTGTCAAATGGGTTGCACTGAAAGTCCTCGTCCTAGCTGACTGGCCTAACAAACAAGGAAATAAAAAGCCCAAACCCAAACAAAAGGGCTGCTGGTGTTTATGGTAAGTTGAACAGGTGATGCTAAAATGGGAGACTGGTTACCCGCTTTGATGTTCAAGTTTCCAGAGCAGCAGAATGTAAGGAGGGGATTTTTTCATTGGATGTAAAGTGGTAAAAGCGTGCAGGATCAGGTAGCAAGCACTGCAAAGCCTTAACTCCTCCCCCAGGGGTAAAGATTAGATTCTGTAACTGTGGGAGAACTCTGGTTAAGCCGTGTGTCACTACCTACCTGCCTTGTAGAGAAGCTTCCACAGGCACTCTCAACCCTCCTGGCAGCTACATTCCCTAGAAGGCCCACCTCTTTCCTGTGCTTCAGAGAGATACCTTCTGCAAAAACCTGCACTTCCTAAATGGGAAGGGAGTAAAAGAACCCAGCAGAGCAGGTATGTATAAAGATACCAAGGAACAGAACATGGTGCTGCTCAAGGTGCCACCGTTTTGGATGCACGATACAAGTACAGCATTTAATCATAAATTACAAACGCTGAGCTGCAATTCCAGGGGCTGTTTTTGTAGGAAGGCAGTTACAACAAATGACAAACTGCTTTAGTGTCTCCAGGTGTTGTCACATTTTTGGTATGCCTGACCTTAGCCGGGGGTTAAAGGCATTAACAGTATTTTCCCCACCCCTGTATCCCGTCCTACCCCCAAAACCCTGCCACACAAACCCAATACAAAGCACAGTGCTCGCTAGCTTTGGCACTAACTGTAATTTATGTTAGGAGCAACACCAGAGTGTGTGGGAAATGACACCTCAGCAATCGTTATCAAGACCTGTTGTAGGGTAGGGGCTTTTTTTCCAGTTAGCTTTTATTTTTGAAGCTTTGGGAAGAGGGCAGAAAGCTCCTTGGAGAGAAAATTGGGTTTTGTTCCTGCGTTGCCATCTCCTACGTGTTGGTGCCCAAGAAGAAATACCTGTTGGGGTTTCCTTAGGTGCCTCTTTGATTGCCTTTCATTTGTGAAAGCCTGTCCTGGCTGGATGATGGTGGTGGGCTTGCTTTGCTTGCGGAGGTGAGGGAAACAGCCTAAGAGAACAGAGTGATGTTTTTCTGGAAACAGTGACGTGAGCTCTGGCCGCGTGCGGGTGAGGTGTCTTTGTTTTGGAGCTCAGTGAGGACATGACAAGCCTCAGCATTTGCATGGCCAGAATGTTGCAACTTCAGAATCGGGAATGGGAAATCAATGGAAAACTCTTTCCAAGCTGTCTTGTTCAGTCAAGTTGTTTTGTGTTGTGTAGCTGGAGCACCAGAAAGTGGGTTTTCAGGGAAGTATTTCCATGGGTTTGTGCATCTTCATCAGCAGCCGTGTTCCCACGTTAAGGGCTCTGAGGAGCTGCTGCTCCTCTCTGTATTCCTGGGCAGCTGGGTGCAAGGAGCTGTGTCCAGGTACGGAGAAGTCAGTGTGTCCCACTGGCACACCCTGGCTTTGCAGGACTGACAGGGACAAAACACAACACAAAGGCCTTCTCCTGTTTGACCTGCTCAGCCCCTAAAGGAAATTAGTTTGTGGAATTATCTGTTACGCTCTCTTCACATCAGGTGTTGCCTACAAAGGGACAGTCTGGAAAGTTGGTGATGCTGAACTCTGCTGTTAGGGTGGGTTGTTACTAAGCAGAAAGAAACTTTGCTGCCACTTGGAATTGGAGGAAGTTAAATCAATTCTGAAGAGTGTCCACTTAAGATTTAGCTGTAGTTTATCTAATCTGTTTTAGAGACACTTCAGAAGAACCTTCCTGCATGGCCTGGTATCAGTGAGGACATCGCTCCTCTGAGCGCATACTCAGAGCTTTGGGCTGGAAGCTGCAGTGCTGAATTTGCTAATTTATTTAATTCATCAAAGCATCTTAGCACACAGATGCAATAAAGATATTGCACAGATTGAAGTGTTCCACCGCTGCACCAAGTTAATTTTGCCAAGATTTGAAGACTTACCTTTTCAAAATGAAAGGTTAAGAAAATGGCTTTGAATAGCTGTATCCCCTTATTGAATAATGACAAGATTTCCCTTAATGTACTAGGAATTGATTGGATCTAAACCAAAATGTCACAGAAATAAATTAAGGTAATTGTAAGTGTTTTGCACCCTTTTATATAAAGGGTATGGTCCTAAGAAATTGTGTTTTGAAATCTGGAGCGAAGTCTATCTTCCAAATGCCTGCATTGTAAGGTAATTATCCTGTTGCAGTTTTAAGTCATTATTTCGCCTGTTGCCTGAGGAATTTTACAACAGAACAGTATTAATAAGATGCCAGGAATACAAATTTCATAACTTAATCTCTGTCATAAACGGCACTCGTATAAACAAAGTGGCATTTCCATTCATAATTACTCGACCTGCAGCAAATGTGGGTCAGGAACGAAAGGATGTTTGGTTCTACGTTCTGTGGAAAATGCATTTTCTTTTGTATTTTGAGGAGAAAGGTAAAAACTAAATAAATTAGTCGCTGTGTTCTGGCCAAGGATTGAATGTACCACAACTTTGAGAAAACGAGGATTCTAATTCCATGTTGTAAATCTCTGCTAAGTGGCATTTAAACTTTACTGTTGGTGATGACAATTCTCTTGAGTGTTCATGATGAAAAAGAAGACCCACTGATTGATTGGGTCCATCCCTTCCTCATTTCCCCAATTCCATGTACACAAACTAGCAGCCAAACCCAGCAGATTAAATTTAAAATGCAACAGATCTGGAGGCTTTTACTTTTTCCCCGCTGTCTGAAGCCTGACCGTTTGATTGCAGGCAATCACAGGGACTAGATGGCTTTAACGACAATTACGTAACTCATACAGTCAACTGACTTAAGGATCTGGGGCTCTAAATCTCTTGACCGACTTCTCCTTATTTTTTGAAGTTTCAGAAGTCTTAAAATTGTTTGTCAGCCGTTGGCATGTGAGAGCTGGAAGCACAGATGAACCTGTGCCTTCTGCATGTCAGTTTTGGAAGAGATTTGTTGCCCTGACTGACAGCAGGAACCTCCTCTGCCCGCTTGGAAAGCTCGTGGCCCCATCAGCTTCAAGGCTAATCATATTCCTGCTTGCTTTAAACAAGCATTCCCCTCTTTTGGCCTCAAATCTTGATTACATGTGACCTCCGGATAGCCTCAAAATGTTAATAAATTACTTTGAGATTGGTTTCTGCTACAGTCCAGTAAAATCTCCTGGCAGATCCATGTAAAACTGTACCCATGAAAAATGTTTCGGCTATGACCAAAACAATTCATTTATATACTTAAATGAGCAGGAGAAGGCTTTTCTGTTCTGAAAATTTATGTAGCAATGATCTCACTGAGCTGTGACTTAAGAGATTTAAGCCTGACCTTGGATTCTGATCTCTGGTAATACTTGGCCGATGTTTTATTGCGTGTCGTGCATGGGAACGTATGGGTCACAGCGACCAGCGTCTTGAAACAAGGATTAACACCAGGTATTCTCTGCCTTCTCAGCATTTCTCTAGGGCTAAGACATGCACTGCAAGCAGTAACTAGCAGCCAAGGCATCCTAATGTTGTCCTTAGTAGTTTGCATCTTCAACTATGTCCACAAGTCTCTTTGTTTACCGAGGTGCTTGCTGTATGTCTTTGCTCCTCAGCCGTGTCTAGCCGATGAGCTCAGCCTCAGCCCCCGAAAGGTTCACCCTGTCTGCAAGAGGAGTCGTAACTCAGCCTCCCGGCTCGCTCCCGCTAAGCCTCCGTCGCACTGGGAGCGCCTGTGGTGACAGTGTGTGCCAGCGACGCTTAGTGGCTTTACAGTATCGAGTGAACTGTCAGCTTCAAACTCATTTACTTAAGACTTGGGCTAATGACAGTCCCCCAAGTGACATGCAATCCTTGCTCTTCAGAGCTAGACCCTTCCCTTGCCACAGCGTGCAAGGCCGGTAATGAGTGAGGATCATGATTTGCTGGCTGGATTGAGTATGAAGTGACAGGTAGGATTTATTCCTCACTTTCCAAGCACCTTTATGGAGTTTCCAATTTTTTGTCTTTAATTGGCTCTAGTGGCAGCCTTCCACAGGCACTGTGCACATCCAGGGGAATGGGTCTATGCGGGAAAGGTCTGTTCGTTAAGGCAGCGCCTGTAATTGCCTCAGGCTGCCACAGCAATAGCGCTAAAAATCCAAGCCTGGCATCATTACAGTCCAAAACTCATCACACTGTGGGTTCTGCTTTTCACTTAATGATGTTGTTCTTCATGTAGTGTGCTGTGCTGCGATGGTATGATTAATCAGAGCAGGCTTTCGTGCATTTCAACGCGCCCTGAACTGGAGCTGCAGCAATGCCCTTTTCACGTGAGTGAAACCAGCACCATCCAGGCATCCATTGGCAGCTGGCCTGCAAAGAGGAGGAGACCACCAGACATGGTCATGGTGCTGTGTCCTGAGCACCACAACTGCCTCATGTTAATAAACATTAACACGATTCAACCAGCTCAGCACCGATGGGTCCAGAGTTCGTAACACAGGAGGACCTGTGAGGCGTGACAGCCTGAAGTGCCCGGCAAGCCAGTCCCAAAGGAATGTAGGGCAAAGTTAGAATAATTTATTGCCAGTTGGTAAGACAAGCACAGAGCAAGCTGCTGGGGGTAAGTCTGGGGTGGGCTGCTGCATGTTGCCTACAACACCGACACTACTTTTCTGCACATCTATTTGGGGCCCCGGTGGCTGCTGACAAACTGACAACCCGCGTGAAGCACGGGCAGGAAGCTCGCCCTGGTAACCGAGACACTTCCACTGTTTTCTACTTTGCTGTGAAATACAGGCAACAAAACCTAAGGGAAGCACAGAGCCGAGAAGAAGCATCACTCCCTGACACTGTCCAGCTGTGCCTGGCACTGTGAATGTAATGCTTCCAAACGGCCACCACCAGGAAAAGGAGACATGATTGCTGCCCTGCGTGTAACAGAGTCGATGTCTGCAGCCCACCTTCGAGCCCCTGGATATTTTACACTAACGGTTTTGCTGAAGGTTCCTCTGGCTCAGGCACCAGAGGAGAAGGGGTTTGGGTGCCGCAACAGGAAAATGTTAGGAAGAGATGGTGAAGTTTTAACTGTACAACAGGTTTGGATAGTAGCTTCAAAGGATCCCATTAACAAAACAGATACGGTGCCAGAACAGAAGTAAACAGAAAAGCCTGTTTAGTTATTGCAGAATAACTCTGTAGGGACAGGGCATCTAAGGGAACTCTAGCTTTGAGGCGCAACATGGTGTTGATTAGTGCAAGTAAACCTCTTCAAGAGTCACCTTTTAGCAATTACAATCAGACACCACCACTGTGGCTTCAAAAGCTTCATTAGCAAACCCTGCTCCCAGGCGTCTCAGATACCCCGGCAGTTTTAACTGATGGAGAACTGTCTTGCCTTATTTATTTTCTTCCAAATGAAAGAAGTGGGAAGATAATTACACGTTCCCTCATCAGGATAAATAGCATTAAAAATCAAAATATATCCTCCTGAAGAAAACACAGCCAGTGGTACAGAATAAGAGATGAGGATAATTTTTCAGTTGAGTATGACGATGGCAGGGTACCTTCATGTTTCACTGTCACCTAAAAGGACAATTTAAAAAAAAAACACAACACAACAGTGTCTTTTTAGATGTAGCTGAAAGAAAGCTATCAAAAGTAAGTATCATTTCTATTTTTGTTAGGACTCTTATGAAACACCTGAAACACTCTTATGAACACCTGTTTTACTGAAAACTATTTTATAGCAGTTTTCTCTTAATCCACTGGTAAAACAGAAAAAGTAGAGACTTTAATTTTTTCCTGGTTAAGGAAAAGGCAGTTGGCAGCACCTTATTCACCATCAACATGCCAAATGCTCGTAGACTGCTCTGTGTGCCGATGCTGATCTACTCCCAGATAGTGTGAACACCTCTTGCTGTTTCTCCAGCCAATGTACTGACTTCCCACTCACATACTAGGACAAATGAAGTTTAGTGCTCTTGTTAATTTCAATGTGAATTCATTATTTGGTGGCTAAAATAAATGTTGTATGCCACCGATCCTCCCTAACCTGACCCCGAATCCTCTTACTGACTCACTTGCTGCTTTGTATATGCTGTAGTTCTTTGTTTATTCTGAGGCTTTAACAATAATACAATGAGAGAGCAGAGAAATAATTACAGCAACAGTTGGCTTTGTTCTTGCAACAGACTAATTTACTAGCACCGTCCTGTGAAACAGTCAAGTTGAAGTTACGTCTTACAGATTGTCACCTGGCTTTATTGTCTCTAATGGATCCATGGCCAGAAAAACAGGGTGCTGAATTGGTTCCACGCAGAAATATGTTTGGAGGATAAAAGTCACTTGAAAAATAACCATCGAGCCAGAATCAGTTGAGGAGGATTCTTCAGTGCTCTGGGTCTTCCAATAAAACACTCCGTAATTCTAAGCCACTGTTTTCTCCAGAGCAATACAGCCTGCAATTGTAGAGCAGAGAGTAACTGAAGCTGTGACAGATGTTACCCATACATTATCGATACAGCTTTGCCTGTTGACCAAATGAGGTCTGTGTGCTTAACCTCAGATCTGATGTGACTTCTGCTGTGAAACCTGTACAGATCATAGATGCTGCAGTCAGGTTTAAAGAACTGCAGAAGTCACCCAGGGCAGCTCCTGCTCAAAGCAGAATCAACACTGGAGTTGGACCAGGTTGTTCAGGCCTTTGTTCAGCCAGTTCCAAGGATTGAGGGTCTACCATGTCTCTGGGACCCTGTTGTTTTTTAACCTCTGAGTGAAAAATGTTTTCCTTGTATCTAGATTGAACCATCCCTGTTTTGCTGTCTCTCATCCTCCTGCCAGGCAGCACTGTGAAAAGCCTGGCTCTTTTGGTTCTGTCTTCCTGCCTTCCCTATGGCTCTGGAAAGGGCAGTAATTGCTTCCCTTCAGCTCCTGGGTGTGCCTGCTGTTGGCTTTCCTCCCTGCCTCATGCTGAGCCTACCCAAGAAGCAGGGTGAAACTGGGACCCATTTTTCTTTCCCTCAGACATCCAGCAGCCCATGCCCCCTTTACCATGGGAGGTTTATTCTGAGAAGTCGGGGACATTACTGAAGTTTGTGGCACACAGAGCCAAGGTTTCTGCCAGCAAAGGGAATGGAAATCACCCAGGTGAAATCTCCCACATAAACTCCGCTGCAGGAGGTGTTGGAGGTAATGAATGTTTCTCTGTGAAGGACTGGGGAGGGAGAAATGCCGGACACACAGCACCAGTTCCAAAAAAAAGGAAGAGACAAGACTGGGGGGAGCACTGAAGGAAGTGGAAACTTGCTGCTGATTCGTTAGGGTCTGGGTTTCATCAGTTGACCTTGTGGTAGTAAAATGTGCTGAATGTGGGTGTGTAGCTACTACAGGGACGTGTCCAGGAAGGGTATTTGCAGACGCTGGAACCCAGCTGAGCCATGTTGAGAACATGAGCATGAAGCACTGCAACGTGCTTTTCAGACAAGCCTCCTGCAACACCTAAGCATGTGCCGTTTTAGGGAGTGCAGTACTGTTACCCTGGCTGCACAGCAGCTCAGGGCAGATCTATACTGATGCTACCAGAACCTCCCTTTCCCCATTCAATGCAGAGACATTCCCTAGAATAGACCCAGGAGCCACGGGGCAAACTCAGGGAAGTTTGAATCTGGATCTGCCAGCAGATTTGCCTGGCAGCACTCAGCAGGTGTCAGTTCCTGCTAAAAGTGATTCAGTTCCTCCTGAAAACACGACTGTGAACTCCAAGCTGTAGAGTATGTTTACAATGAATACCTTTTCACACTAATGGGCTTAAGTGGAGCATTGATGGCACAGGGTGCTTAGCAGGCAGGATGCTGGATGCTGCAAGGGGAGACTGGCAAGCAATGACAGTGGAGAGCGTGGGCCAGGGATGGAAGGGGAAGGGCCTTTATTACGCTGAGGGTGGCTTGAAGCAAGAATCTGTGGCTGCCCTCCTGTGTGAACTGCTGAAGATGTAGAGAAGCTCCTCTTCTTCTGGGGAGAAGGGTCCAAACAGCTGCCGACTGCCCCGAGTGCTGTCCCCTGCCCAGGAAAACTCCTGTGGCTGGCAGAAGAGGTGCCTGCCAAATAATTTCACGTTATTCCAACTGAGAGGGTTCCAGAAAAGGAGGACAAATGTGCAAGTCATCCCGACTGGAGGAGTGAGTGCCCTTACTCTGCTACTGTGCACAGGGATTCTGAAAGTTTTTTGGCATTTATTTGAAATGTTTACCTAAGATCACCATCAAAACCCCCAAAAAAGCCTCTGAAAAGAGACCAAATGATTCACTGGAACTGTTTGGTCTAGGATGGTCTAAGTATTTGAAATCTCAGATTTAAATGTTAGTCAAGGGTAATGACTAGAGAGCCCCACAGGCCAGTCACTGCGTTTATTGTTAGGCTCAAGGTGAGAGGATGCTTTACCATTTCCAAATTGCCTTGCTTTAAGAATAGATGATACTTCAGATTTGAACCAGATTTGTAGTCTTCATGTGCAATAAACACATTGGGAAATAAAGTAAAATGGAGTTTCTGTCCTTGACTTAAGAGAACTTCTGGTAAATATTGTCTGTAGTGGAATTACATTACCAACAACGATGAAGAGTTGCCAAAAATACATAAATATATCTATCTCAGGAGGGGAAGCTATTAATGAGATTGTCCTTCTATGAGTAATCCTGTATCCAGACCCCCTCCTATGAGATTACCCTCTGAAGAAATAAGCCTACTGAGAAGTCGTGCTGTGATACAGAGAGAGTTGTGTGAAGCAATTAACCACAGGAACTGCAATGCTGATTGCAAGTAGCTGCTGATCTGGCAAGGAAAACCAATGTACCAAAACCAAGGGAAGGCAGAGGCAAGGCATTAGAGTGTCATGGAATACCACTCTGTGGAACAAACGACGGGTCAGGTCATGCCCTCACTGGGCAATGGGATATGTTTTTAAACCAGCTTGGTTCTAGCTTTGGTTTGCTCGGTAGGCTGGTTCTAGCTCTGTTAACTCATGCCTGAGTTAAGACAAAAAGAGGCAGAAATAAATAAGAAAGCAGATCAGATTCACACCAATGTGCTACAGAAGATGATGACAAATCTAAGGGTAGATCACAGCGAGGCAGTGTGCCTTTCCACACGTTAGACAGTTTCACATCTGGCTTCCACTCCAGGGGTCCTGTTGTGGCTGTCGCTGCGTTGAACTTTTCAGCCAGAGCAGTAACACCTTCTCAGAGCGCAGCAGCCGTCAGCACGATGCTAAGCCAGCTGCCAAACTTGGCTCTGCGGCTGCCGTGTGTTGCAGCTTGTCTGCTTCCGTTCCACGGACAGGCTTTGATTCCAGCCAGTTTCAGAGGCACAGCCCGTCTTCCTTTGGGTGTCAGGAGGCAGAGCCGGGTACACAGACGGGCGCGTGAACTGTAACCGGAAGTTTTACAAACTCAACCCAGAATCTTGTCCACCACAGGGACTCACTGGTGCACAAGCAGGAGAGTGGTAAGAAGGGACGGCTCAGGGGGCACAGAACAGTGGCAAAGTTGCAGCAAACAAAGCAGAGCCAGCAGCAGTGAGGCAATGTCTTTACTACAGCAAGAGCTGCTGGGGCAGGGACCAAAAGCTGAGCAGGAGGGATGGGAGGGAAATCCAGTTACAATAAATACTGAATTTTGGGGTCACTCCAAAGCACAATAAACCAGGAATTTGCTGGTTCAAGCACACATATCCCCATCATGTGAAGAATTATTAAAAAAAAAAAAAAAAAAAGGAACATAAGTGTTGTGAAATTGGGCAAAGGCTTCAGGGAACAACATAAGCCCTTAAAACATACTGTAGTGGCTTAGTGTCTATCCAAGCATATTTATGCTGTTCACTGCCATGGTATTCAAAGTCGGATTTGACACGTGGGTTTCCCTCTGAAGTAGAGGGGAGGTCTGCTTGTCCTCACTACAATTTTTAATTGAATTTATGTTCAGTCAGCATAACGTGATTGCTCTAAAGATGTCTCTGTCTGCTCATAATAAGGTTAAAACTCAATTAGTAGCTGCAGCATGTAACAATATTTCACCACTTGCCAGAAGGCTCCACCAGCATCTGGCTAGCTGCAAGCCCCGGGTTCCGCACGCATCTGGTTCTGCAGTGGCGACGGTCTCACCCAGCCAGCGTGGCAGTCGCCCTCCTGGCAGCACCGTCTGTGGGACGGGGCTGTCCCACAGCGCTTCCCACGCCATCTCCCTGCGCCGTCTCTCTGCCACGCCAGTACTGCCTCACAGAAAATGTTACTACAAAATCATCCACACCTTTGCTTTGCTGTGTTTAACAACCCCCCAAAGACACACAGCTGCTAGGAAAACTGCTGAGATTACAATACGGCTTTTGATGTATTTATGTGAGGAATAAGATTTATATTTTTTTAATCTAGAAGAAATTAATTTGAGCCTAACCACCGATTGTAATAGCCAGAAAATCTGTGTGACCATCAGGCAACAGAGCCCTAGGTGAAGCCGACTGCATGAAAACCTTCCCAAGGTTTTTGCTTTTCATTTCTGCCCACCTGACCTTGCTAAACTAATTTTTGCCATATAACCTTAGCACAAAACAAATCATAGCTCTCTTTCTCTCCTTCCTTTTAAGGTATGCCCGGTTTCCCCATCATTCATCTTACTATTTTAGCAGAAAAATTATAAAATATTAGCATTTATGTGATGGGTATTTTTCTGAATATCCATTTTAGTGTCTGTACAGATGATTGACCTTGGTTGTATGTGCTGCATAACTTGATTAAGAGCAGGTAAATAACAAGTATGCCATGTTCTGAATTATTACAGAAAACAGACATACATTTGTAATGTGAAGGCATCCAAAAGAAAAGAGGACTTGTAAATATAAATTCTACCAGCAAAGGAACATTTGAAATTGTATTGTCTCACATTTTATATTTGGCCACATAACTTGGGACAATAACTCAAAAAACCTCTTCAAACGTAGTTCCAACCATTTTGTCAAGGTCTACTACTTTTAGTCCACTTTACTTATAGGTCTCAGAGAGTCCTTGGAACACTTTACATCTCCTTCATGTAACCACAAGTCATTCCTGTACAGGACTCGCATGAGCAACTCATCCTTCAGTGCATTTTACTTCTGTGTTTATCTCATTGGTGCTTTTCTTTATATTTCTAATCTACTTTTCCTGACAACCATTGGGCAGGGGTCTCTTAAGGACTTCCTAGATGCACATAAAGTTTAACACAGTCCTCTGCCATTAACACCAAGCGTGGTTCCTTGCTTTGCGCTGGTACCTCTGCAGGTTAACGTGAGGAAGGCGGGCCACACTGCTGTCAGTGCCAGGGTAATCCTTTATGTCACAGATTCAACTGCAGAAGTGGAAAAGACCTTTGAGATTATAGAGGCCAACCATACCTGTCCTCTACCAAACCGTATCCCTGAGCACCTCATCTGCCCCTCTTTTGAACACATCCCCTCGATGCCTCACGCTGTGCCAGTGCCTGCTTCCA
Organism: Gallinula chloropus; assembly: GCF_964237585.1. Classification (NCBI taxonomy): domain Eukaryota; kingdom Metazoa; phylum Chordata; class Aves; order Gruiformes; family Rallidae; genus Gallinula; species Gallinula chloropus. The sequence goes on from NC_140090.1 coordinate 53,110,028, forward strand.
CCACTAGCTTTGTCAACAGCCTGGAACACCGCAGATTGCCCTTTGCTTTGCCCTGCCAGGCGTGCCTCCTGCTGCAGGCACCCCGTGGCTGCATACCCCCTGAGGTGCCTTTGCTGTACGGCGGGAGAGGCGCCCGGGGCAACCACAGGGCGCCCAGGCGCACCCCGGCCTCGCACCTCAGCAGCAGGCCGGCCACCGCCGCGCGTCGAGCCTAAAATGGCGCCGCGGGCGGGCGGCGCGGAGAGGGGGCGTGGCCTCGCGGCCCGCGGCCCCGCCCCGCCGTGACCTCAGCGCGCGCACTGGGCGCCGCAGCCGCTGCGGTGCGCGCCTCACGTGACGCAGGTAGCGGTCCCCCGCCCCGCTGCTCCCTCGTCGCGGCCTGTGCCCCGGGCGGCGTTGGAGGCGGCGCTGCCGCTGTTCGCGGGCGAGCCGGAGCCTCCCGCCCCCGCAGGTCTGTCAGCGCCGGGCGAGGGGCGGGGGGGTTGTGGGCCCGGCGGCCGGGCCGGACCCGGCCCAGCTTGGCTCGGGGAGCGGCGGGCTGTGGGCGGCGTGGCGGAGCCAGGCCTGGCCATTCCCCGTGCGGGCCCTCCGAGCGGCGGGGGCCGCTTGCCGTGCGTGGGGTTTTGAGGGGTCGCGCCGCAGGTGCCGGGCCGGGTCCTGTGGCGTGGCCTTGAGGCGGCGCGCCGCGGCTTGGGGCGAGGGGGGGAAAGCGGCCCGCCTGGCCCGGGCTCCAGGAGGACCTCGGCCCCGCCGTTACCGGGAGCGCCTTGGCAGCCCCCCTGGCTCCGTCCCTGGCCGCAGCCAAGGTGAACAGGGCGCTGGTTTTGACGGGTGGCCATGGGAAGATGTGTCCTTGGGTTGTGGGCAGGGCCTGAGGCTAAAGCCGATCCCTTCCAGGCATTCCTCCTGCTCCTCTGCAGTGTTTTGGTACCCTGGAGCCTGTGGTGATGGTAGCCCTTCAGTATCCACTGGAGGTGGGCTTTTTTGAGGGGAGAGTAACATGTTGGGTAGTTCTAGTGCATGGAGATGCCTCCATTGCCCGAGACTCATGGTACATACCTTGTGGTGAATGTTCAGCTTGTAAACCTTCCTCCGGGCCAACTTTTTGGATGGAGAATTATGCTTCTTTATACAGTATTGCACATCTGTATTGGGAGAACGAGAAAGATTTAGCACATTGAGGTGTATATTCCTGAAGTAGCATTACTTGATAAGGATATTAGATGCCTTTCTAGTTTCAACTATCCATAACAGGCTTTTGGAGATGCTTTATTACCTTCATCCATTTTTGTCACTGTCAGCCATGTGTTATTAGAATTATTCAATCTTAAGAAGAGCTTTTGGAGTGAGCTGTATGGGGAGCATAGGAGAAAATGATCACAATAGAGGGTGAAGGAGTGTTTTTTGTGAAATATGGACTAGACGTGTCAATGATTACTTCCACAGAGCATGCAGAACTTTTGTTAGCATTGGCAGCAGGACTTCACGGGTGTGTTAAACTCAGTAAGGGTACTGTCAGTACCAGGACAATATTGATTCATGATACTAGGCTGTGCAATTTATGGAAAAAAAATGGATAAACGCTTTGCAATCTGAAGTGTCTCGCTGTCCCTTTTTCATACGCTTCTATTGCCCCCTAGAAACCTGGGTAGAATAATTGACAAGTCTATCCATGACACCATCTCACTTCTAAAGTTGAAAATTCCAGGGTAGAAGGTAGCTTGTAGCTTGACACACGTGCCATACTGCAGAACAGCTGCAGAAATTTTCAACCGCTTAGGGCTTTCATTTACTTCCACCATTTTATGGGTGCTTTGGTGCATTAAATAATCACGTTGTTCTTTTGGTTCAGTGCTTCTTTCTTATTTTTGACCTCTGGTAGAGAGTTAATTAATACCTTCCTTTAGGTTGCTCTTAGCTCAGCGTGATTCCTTGCCAGTCGCTGTTTTCTTTTTGGGGTTGATTTAGGAAACATAGCAGAGTGGAACAATCCTAAGTGTTTCTGCCTTCTGCTTGCTGTCCTGTGTTCTGATTTTTGACTGACGGTCTCAAGGCTGAGTGGGCTGGAATGGTCTATGATCATGCTGGTGGTCTCAGATTTGTTTAGCTGCTGACAGCTGACATCTGTACTCAAGAGCAGTGCGTGCGAACGGAAGCACTAGGAAGAAGTGAGTTTTGTTGAGGGAAATTAAATCTGTAGCTGAAATCTGACTGGAATTACACGATTGGTGGCTTTGTCCATTTTTCTTTCATACCTGCAAAAAAAGGAGGCATTACTTTTTCATGAGATGGAAATAATGTCTGTCGTAACAGTTTCCTTCACCCGTGATCTTTACATCTCCACAGGAGTAACAGTAGCCCATATCCACTCTTGTTGATTGTGTATTCAGTAGTTACAGCTGACAGTATGGCTCTGACCCCATTTTGAAAGTTAAATGGAACTGGAGGGAAGTGACTGGTGCCACTTATAAGCTCTTAGTTTCTATTATACGTTGTGTGATTTGCATCCATTTTCAAATCTCCCTGACAAATTGTTATGTTGCTGTGTGTTCTTTGCTAACTGCTAGAAGAAAGATTTACACCTACTCCAAGCAGAAGTAGTAGTAGGAAGAATGAATGTGGAATTACCTGTACTTAAGAAGCTTGCCACTGTAGTGCCATAAACTGAGAAAAACGTCCCTCTCATTCCTTTCTCCCCCAGCAATTTGCAAAGCACTTAAATAATGGCAGGGAGTGCTTTATGAACAGGTGTCCACCCTTGAGGTATGTGTGCACAAGTTTGTTAGCAAAGGGTGGGATTTGCATGGAATAAGATAGGTGGAATAATAATTTCTATCAGAATGGGCACAGATAGAAAGTCTTAAGCGCCAAGGTGACTTCTCTGTTCTTACTGTTACAACATGATGAAATCTTACCATGGTTTGCCAAACAATGTGATGCATACATAGTGTTTTTAGTGCTGTTGCATCTTAAAAAGAGTTACATATGCAGACAATATTTTTCCTCTGCCGGTGTTGTCCCAGTTGCGCTGAGCTTTTGCAGGACTTAATCTGCTCTCAAAATGGTGCTGACAGTATTTATGTTCCTACAGTTGCCTAGGAGCCCTAATCATAGACAGAGTGTTGACAGAAGAGGAAACCAGTGTTGTAATAAGCTTTGAATCTGTGAAAAGGAAAATGACAAGTGAACGTAGCTAGGTAGGAAATAATGCTAACATAGAGGGAAGGGATTCGGCATACTAGGTAGCTCAACCATTGCCAATCTGCTGAAAATGCCAAGGGGCAGGGAGAAGAGCATGTGGTTTTGCAGTTTTGGAGGTTTTCTGGGTTGAAGGGAGGATTGTTTACTAGTTTTGGTGATTCTGCCTTGTGAGAATACATTCCATGTATCTGGACACCGTGGAGAATGTGAACAAGTGCTTGTTTGCAAAGTTCAGTTACGTGGAAGATGCCAGCTGGTGCTATGATGTAGTCATTGGATCTACTAGGGATGGGAGTGAAAAGGCTGCAGAAATCTTGAAAGAGGAGTCAAGGGAATTTGGTGTGATAAAGGAATGGAGTTCACTGCTGGAATGATACAGTTACAGTCAGTGACTAGGAAAGCGATCCAAGTCAGCAGCTTTCAAAATAGATAATGAGTTAACGATGTCATGTTAAAAATGTGGTGACAGAGAAGAGAATGCTCTAATACTGTTTTATTCAGTAACAGCCTTTTTTCTTTTTATATTAATTATTAAATTGGATGATGAAAAATAGAGCTCTTTATATCCCTTTCAAATTTAGGAAATTTGTAATTGCATATTTCCTTTTTTGGAGGTAGAGGGGAAAGAGTAAAAATAGTGAGAAAATAATCGCATGGGGTTTATATCTAGAAAATATTTATACATAGTTTTTTGAGGTATCTGTTGTTTCTTGAATTAGAGGCAAAATAATCTTCATGTGTAATGGGTAACAAAATTTGATCTGTAACTCAAAATGACAGTATTGTTTTTTAAATACTCTAAAGTTCATTTGGCATGTTAATTATTCGTTTTTAATAGATGTTCAACTAGTCACACTGAACAGCAAAACACCCTGGATTTTACCTTCTTGCCAAATAAATTATTTCTTTAAATGGACAAAAAACTAAATGAGAGACACCTCAGAGTCAAATCTGAATTGTTCTTCCTCTTAATTTGTTTTCTACACTTTATGTTCTTGTAGCTTTCCAGATAATTATAAAATGAAAACAAAACTAGTAACTTCTTTTCATATTACTGCTATTTCTTTGCAGTTTTAGCAACTTCATCTTTACAGTTCTACAACTCTTGGTCTAATTGTAATCTATACTTGTTCTCTTTGTTCTAAAGCTTCAGTTCCCTTTGCTAGCACTGGAGCTGATGGTGTTGAGCATTCCCAAGATTCAACCCTGATAATTTTTTTCTCATTGGGTTAAAAATCACAGGGAATCTCCTCTCGGTTTTGAAAACCTTGTAAGAGGCCAATGGGATCACAAGATGACTGTTGTTAGTTAGGAAAGCAAATTAAACTGAGCCTTTTCTTCGTGTAACACTGAAGGCTAGTGTCAATATGAACACTTAGCTAACACTTGTAATTATTTTGTCAGCACCAGTATTTGTGACATAAATTTGAGGTAGCAGCTTTTTTTCAGCCACTGTATTTGCGGTTGACGCTGTTCATGGAACTTATCCCATTTTGGCTTGATAAAAGGCTGTGGCTTTCTGTGGCCCAGAGACAGCTGTTATGGTTGCCAAGGGCTCTGGAGAAATCAGTGATGGGCAGACTCACTTGTTCCCAGGGAACCTGGGCTCAGGGGGGCTGCAGTACAAGTGGTGCCATGATTGCTTCAGGAATTCAGTTGGTGTTACCTGTTACAGAAGCTGTGAGGTAAACTGGTGGATGTGGGATGGCCATCAGCAACACTTCCACCACTGTAAGCATAGCTGTACAATCAGTCATGGAGTGGCCTCTCTTCAGAAGAAAGCTTCAAGTCTAAGCCTGAGCTTTGTTGAAGAGCACTCCAGCCATAAACCTCTGACTTCACTGTGAGGCTGAAATGTGTCTGCAATTCATTGACTCTTTTTTCTGATTAGGTTTGTTTTCATCTTTATTAATAGACTTGGATCTTCTGTCTAATAAACGAACATGAGTCATCTGAAGTTGTTTGCGGCTAAGCTGAAGTGGCATGGCACTAAACTTCTGGAAAAGCAAGATATAGCCAGAAGGGTATTTTTGCATGGCCAGCGGTATGCTTCATCAGGAACCTCAGAACCATTCCTGAGTGGGAGTAATTCAAATTATGTGGAGGAAATGTATTACGCGTGGCTCGAAAACCCTAAAAGCGTACATAAGGTAGGTCTAAAACTTGACTGTAAATGATAATATTAGCTTGAGTGGAATTGATTTTTTTTTTCTTTTTCACTTTTTTTATAAAAAGTCCAGAAAAAGGTATGAAATGAAAAATATGAAACTAATTTCCCACATATTGATTATTGTAAGATGTGATATTGCAGCAGAAAAAGAGAGAAGCCACAGGCATGATGAGTTGAGCGGAAAGAATGAGAAGTCCAGACCAGAAATAGTAAAATGCAGAGAAACTTTCAGCATTCCTCCATGGAAGTACTGTTCAAGCAGTCTGTTAATTGGTTAATATGTGGAAGAAGACACAAGAAGTAAAATACTCTTAATTTTTTTTCTTTATTGTAGTAACATTGTATCAGAGGATGTGTTATATTTAAATAGTATGTGTTGTCAGTACTTCTAAACTGACTGAAGATGAATGTTCAGTTCCCTTTAGAGAGCTGGGGAAGTCAAAACCTGAATTTTGAAATGCAAGAAAAGCTTTCATAGGTGACATACATTTGTGGGTGGGTTTTTTGGGGTTTTTGTTTTGTTTAACTGAGGATTTAGGCAATAGATTTATTCTTGTGGGCAAAATACATGACTTATTTTCTAACAAGCTTTCTGCTGACAAGGAAGGCTCTCTTATGGTGATACATGTGTAACAACTTAAGAAGCTGATGAGAAATCTGATAAATTCAAAGGCAGACAAGTCATTTTCTGGAGAAGTGATGTGAATGGTGCCCAAAATGTTTACCAAATTGGTTGTGTGCTCCCTTATTCTTGAGGCACATATATCAATATGTCACTTAGAAGTTGTTGCTCTAAGCCTGGTAATCCATCTGGAGTGTGAGGAAGTGATGCACATTGAGGAAAGAAAAAGGGAGACCAATAAAAAGCAGTTTTATAACTGAGTGGGTTTTTTGGATGTTGTGTCTGAATTTAGTCTTGTTGGAAGGTGACATATGCAGTCACAACTCTGAAATCTGATTCTTATTGTCACAGTAGACAGATCTTAGGTCTTTTGTGTAACACCTTAACTTGGAACTGAAGAGACCTTTGCCAGGGTGGCTCCTCTCATCCCATCTATTTTTGTCTTTCATTCTTTGTTGTGTAACTGCTTGCTAAATTTCCAAACGGTGTAGAGCAGGGTAGCATATTGTGTGGATCCTTTGAATTACTTTCTGGGAAGCCCTCATGTTGTGTTGGCGCTTTAGATCAATATTAACCCTTTATTTTGAGGGCACCAAGGGATTGAAGTCATCAGAAGCAGCATATGTGGTGGTGTCTCGTTTCTGCTTCAGCAGTTACATTGACTCATGGCAGCCCTCTTTGTTTTAAGAAGAATTAAATTCCTTGTCCAGGACCTTTACAACGGGGTGTATTTTGCTGCTCTGAAGTCTTGAAAGCTTCTGGTGGGGCGTAAAGCTCGGTAAATGAAGACACGTGTCGAATCAGCCGCACGCCGGCGGCGGGGCCAGCCGGCTCCCTCCCGGCGGAGCTGGCCAGGGTGCTGAACGGCCCGCCCGGCCGCGCTGAGGCTCCTCGGCAACCCAGCCACGTCCTCTGCGGCGGCAGGGAACTTCCCCGGCCCAACCGCCCGAGCAAAGAACAAAGGCCTCAGCTAATTTTAGAGCTGGTCGTTATTTTGCTGATACTTGGGGGTAGGCGGAAATGCTAAAAATCCTGCCGAAAGTCTATCTGATCTGCCTGGCAGTCCAGGCGCAGTTGGGAGGTGGGTCCTGATGAAGTGATGCAGTTTGTAGGTTGTGTAACCACCAATAAATGGGCAGAAGGGAATTGACAGAGGAATGTGAATGTGCTGGTGGAGTAGGGTGTGTCTGGGGGACTGGATCCTAGGTAATTCAAGACGCATTTTAAAACTCTGTGAATTCTTTTTCCAGATGAACTAGATGTAATATACTTATATCAGTACTGAACTGAAGTTAAATTCATTGTGTGCTTAGTTTATGAGGCTTAAAAGAATATGATTGATGGGCTCCATGGCTTCCTTTTCAGCTCTTTTTGCCTAAATAATTAGGTTTTTCATGGTCTAGGAAAAAAGAGATGGAGGAGAAAGATGACAATTTATTTTACTTTGTTTCATCAACAAAATTAATTTTTGGTTCATTGAAAACCATGTAATTTTATCAGTAGAAAGCTGTAAATACCTATCTAAGATTCGGTAGAAATTTGGGCTTCAGTGAAGCAGGTTAAAATGTTGAGAGTTCAACTCACCCAGTTTTCTTAAAAAAATCCCCCTGGAAAAGTCATGCCATAATTATTTGACTATAGTTTGTAAATTTGTCTGTCTGTTATGGAAAGTGGTGAAAGTGTTGGAAAATACTGTCAAGAGATCCCAATTATTTATGTGGAGTTGGTTATGATATTGTCAATTTGATTCTCTCTCTGCAAGCCACTCATGTTTCATTGTTTTATCCAAATTGTCCATCATACTTTAGATGTCTAAATTCCTGGCACAAATTAGCTATTACATTGTTTGTCCTCTTCTTCCTCTTTTATATCCTGTTTTTCCTTATATTTCTTCTTGGATATCCCCTCCTTAGAGGGGATGTGCCTCCTTCTAGTCAATGACATGAAAAAAATTTATTTTTCCCGGGAATTAAAAAACATGCTCTAATAATTTTTACTTAGAAGCTCCAATTAATCAAGGCTTTTGGTGATTTCTGTTTTAGAATGTTTGACTCGACGTGTTTTCCCGTGTATGCTTATTTAAAACTGTGTGAAATATGGCTGTCACATTCCAATGAGTATATTCAGTGTTGCTAGCATTTTTTCTAAGAATCTCTCCTTTCTATGTATACCAGGCTTATATATCAAGGAATATGCATTACTATCCATAGAAGATTTTATTCTTTGTGCAAATCCATTCCTGATGATTTCCTGCATTTCCTTGTCTTTTGAATTTCCTATCCTTAGGGTAGCCAAAACAACAATCAGAATAAAATGACGTGGGCTCTGGAAAAGGCATCATTATTTCTCCTTGAAGCATGGTGTCAGGGCCATAGATCATAAGGGAGAAGCTTGACAAGGCTCAGTTATTACTATCACAAGATTAATTACAAAACTGCATGGTTGGATATTAAGTACATAATGTCTGCCATGTTGTCTTGTATGCAGCCGCTCTACCGTGAGTGTGTAATGACTTCCTTGTTTTGTGTACCTGGGAAAAGTGTGGGCTTTTTCTTCTCTTTCAACTTGATCTTTACTTTTACTTTGTTTTGGTTTTTTTTTTTTAATGATGTAGTGGCGCTCAATGGGTGTCTTCCAAGGCTTTACTGTCCTCACTGCAGTTGATAAATATGTCACTAGAAAAAACCCAAGCCATCAAAATAACTAATAAGTTACTTGTTATTATAAGTGCAATAGTGTTTGTTAAATCAAGAGTAGAATATTGTCACAGAATCCCTTGAATTGTATTATATTATTGGAGAAAATAATGGTTAACTACAATACAGATTTGCTGGCAAGGAAGAAAATAAGGAGCATCTCATGTATCACTATAGTAATTTATTTTTTACAGGTGTGTTTCTTTTATAAGTCTCCTCTGCCATTTTCTTTAACGAACTGTACCATTCTAGTTTGGAACCTGCAGGTTTGCTGTGAGGCCAAGCTCGTCTTCTGTCTGGTCAGTCACATGGTGAATGCTGTTGCCAAAGGCTGACATTGATACAGAGGACGTGAAGACTCTAATCCAGTATCAATCTTGAAAGACACTATAGAAATTTGTAAAGGCTTTGATGGATGTATATATAGAAAAAAACTAATTTTCTGTAGCCAAATGATGTATTTTCCCTCCCCTCTGATTAAATGTCAAGCCTGCCCAACAAATCAATAAGTTCAAAAATGCGATAGGAAGAAATAGTGTGGGTTCCTTCTGTTCCAGCTGGCTGCATCTTCAGATGTAAACATTCTGAAGGAGTTTCTTTGAGAGTCTGCATGATGAAAGGGGTCCTCTGCTTATTATCTTTAACCAGGTAGCTTGTTGGGCAAGACTTTTTGGATTTTATTGTCAATTGTCTCAAGCAGAGCACTTGTCTAAAAACATTCAATTGTTTGTGGGACTGTGCTATGCTAAATGTTAGATCTAAATGGAAAGCTGTTGACTCAAAAAAGGAATTATTATCATTATAATGTTAGTATTATCACTGTACCCATGTCATGATGTTGGAAAAATGAGGAAGGAACCTTAACATAAGCAAAGCGTGTTCTTTATTAGAACGTGGAATTAATGCCAAGCGTCAGATTTGTCATAGTGTGCATTTGTCAGTGTGTGCTTGGAATTGCCTAATTTAGTGAAAGTTAATTACTCTGTGTTGCCAGTATAATTCCTCCAGTCTAAGTAGCCTCAGTTGTAACATGAAGGGATTGTGTTGGTTTTTCACTCTCTGGGACCTGCAAGCGCTTGGACTAGGTGCTGTGTAGGCATGGAGTAACAGTGCTGCTCTTAACACAGAGCAAGAAGGATAGAAAGAAAACCAGAGGAAATGCAGTTACACTAATAGACTCTTGTAGATGATTTATACGATGTTGTGTAAATTCAGACTTCTAAACTCGGTGCAGCTAGCAAGGTGTCGAAGGAAAGAATATAGGAAATGGGCATAAATGAGAGAAGGCAGGAGGGCCTTTTGTTAACTTTGATGGAAACTGTAAGCTAAGCATGAGTATTGATTAGTGCCCTGCTAGTGCAGGCTTTCTTCTTTGTTGGGTGTAAGCATCTCAGATGCTTTTTCCCATTCTGCTTCTGTCTGTTGGCATCCATTTATTTAATACCGTTCTAACCTAGAACAGTGAATAGAAAACTGGTTTGGAGATATTTGAATATTTGGAGATTTGGGCATATGTGGAGGGAAGTGACTTGTGTAAAATGCAGATAGAAATAAAAAGATGTTGTCTTTTGTGACTAAATTTCTGAAGTATGTACTCCTCTTAAGTTATGACTTGCAACTGGGTCCATAATTTCTTTCATTGTAAGGTGACCTGAGCTAGTGAGATCTTAAACCAAAGCCTCACTCAGAAAAGCTGTAATTTTTTTTAAACAGTTTCTTCAAGAAAGGCCCTTAAGGACTGATTCTGATTTAACATATTCAGTGAGTGCCTTGAAGTATCATAAATTCTTTAATTATCCTTAAAGGAATGGATTAATTTCCTTTATTAAGGTTTTCAATTTTATAGGCTTGATACCTCTTTACCAGCAGCACGGTATCATACCCATTACAGGTTGCCTGAATGAATATCACCGTTAGAGAGCTGTGTGAATGAGTAATGTACCAAGATGCTTTGCAGTCATACGTGGTGGAGAGTTTTCCACTGAACAAGCTCAGTGTAAGAAATGAGATGGAAAGGGATCTGTGTAAATGAAATGCACGGTTGCTACCGAGATGTGGATATAGCAATACTCTCTTCTTGCTGGCTATTAGTGGTACTTTAATGTTGTAGTGTAGCGAGGTACCATTCTGGTTTTGCTTGAGCCTTGTTTGAGGTAATGAATTTTCATTCTTTCTTTCTCTGTACCTGTGTCCAGTCCTGGGATTTGTTTTTCCGAAATGCTAACGCTGGCCAAGCGTATGATCCCCATCTACCAGATCAGTTGGAAAAAAAGGTATCATTTCTTCAGAGCCATGGCCTGGCCCAGACACCAGGTAAAGCTGAAAAGCTTGTTGAAGATCACCTTGCTGTGCAGTCTTTGATAAGAGCATACCAAGTAAGTGTACTTTGGGGTAGGTGTGGGAGGGCCTCTCCTTTGCAAACAACCTTCTTTTTTATGTCCTTATTTGTCTTCTGGTCTTAACTCTTGCTTGTGGTATTGCTTCTGATCCAGAATGTCTTGAACTAGACAGTATTTTCTTCCCTGTGCGGTGTCTGAACACTGAGGTCCTGGATTCAGGCTGGGATGCTCCTCTGGCTTAGCAAACCTGGGATTTTGATTACCAACAGCCCTGATAATGGTCATCTGATTTGACGTGGAAACTCTTTATGGAGATTGTAGTTTGTGAAAGAGAACATGAATCTATCAGTGCATGAGCCAAACATAAAAGTTTAGCCTTCACTATTCTTTTGGCTTACTTGACTATTAAGACTTTCTTTTTTTGTGTGTGTATGTTTCTCTGATTCAGTAAGTTACTTGACCAAATTAGAAAATAAAGTTATCTAAAATACTTTTTCATGACATGAAGGGAGTTGTCCAGGATATACTGGTACTGATGCATCTCCCAATGTGTGCAGTAAAATAAAAACTTTTCCCTCTCTTCAACAGCAAACTTCTCTAGGACCCAAGTCTGTCTTCACTTCTGGGAAAGTTTATTACAGTTGTTGATGTTACGACCTTTCTTTAGGAAAGGAGGAAATGTGCTTGCCTTCTCACACATCCAGTGTGAATGGTGAGATTCCTGATTGGAGCAGCATTATGGGTTAAAAGAGAGAAGAAATAATGAGTTAACCAGGGGTTGAATTTTGGTAGGCTGATAGCAGTGAGTTTGGGTCAGCTTTGATGAATTTCTTTTAGAGAGCTGTTCATCAGAATTTACTTTGTTTAAAAAAAAATCTCAGTGTAAACCAATGTTATTAAATTAAAAAATTAAGTTCTCATTTCCTTTTTTCCTCTAAAAGGAAAAATTTTTCTTCTAAGAGGAAGGTTTTGGAAATAGCAGAGTGGTTTTGATTAGATGCTTTCTAAATGTAAAACTAATTTAAAGAAATTTTGTTTAGACTTGTGTTTGATATCTTAATTTCAATTAAAAGCTTAAAAACGGTGTGATACAGGAAAACCCTGCTTAACATGTAGATCTGTGTTGAGCAAAATATTCCAGGTTTTTTTTCCTTTTTTTCTTTTGTTTAATAAGTATGTAACTTCCCAAGAAGTTTACTACAGTTTGAGTTGAGCAGACTCTTTCTGCACTGTACTAAGAATTTTAACTTCTGTTTGCTATTAACAGAGAAATGCAAGAGGAATTTTTGTAAAGACCTTTTATTCTGTGTACATCGCTCTGTCATATCTGTTGATTCAGATATGAACCATGTTGATCCAGCTCTTGGAGAGGTGTTTTATAAGAGTAAAAATGTTTGTGAATATAATGGATATATGAAATTTGCTTAGAAAGAGCTATGTAGAAAGCAACTGCTTCAGCAAGCAACTTTTGCTTGAAGTAAAAATTTGTTGGAGAATTGAAGAGAGTTGGAGAATGTTATGTACTTGAAAATACTTCAGGGGTTAGCATTTTGTTTCCTGTGTTTGAAAGTGCCATGGACTCAAGTGATGGAACTGGAATGGCACGCACCCATGTGTCTGCAAAAAACAATGAAAGCAGATTACCCAAGGCAACTGTCTGTTTTTTAAAGGTATTTAATACCCTCTAAATTCAGTGTTGAAGGGATACAATCAATTTGTGACCTTCCTTTGCCTGATAATGAAATGAAATGGAGAAGGATACAGAATTTTCATTTCTCAAACCTGTCAGTATTTTATGATTTTTGTGGTAAACTGCTCTGTGGTCTGTTGAGCCAGTCTTCTGAAAAGGCAGTTAATATATTGCTTTTTCTAATACAGAGCACTGGACGCACTGAAAGGAGGTTTTCCAGTGAAATTGTGTGCTTACACAAAAATGAGTCTAGATAAATTAATTTCTCCAGTCCTTTTTATACTATAGACTTTTTAATTTTTTATTTTTTTTTTTTTTACATCTCCATCTAGAAAATATGATTTTAAAGTCTAGTTTCAGGTAGTCTGTACTTGCATTTAGTCAAATTTATGGCAATTGATGAAATTTTTCCATTAATGTATTTTCACAAGGTGGTTCTCTGATTTTTGCAGTTGGAAGTTATTTAAGAAAAAAACCCCAAACTCTTGATATTGAGGAAAATACTGTCTCTTAGTTAAAGGCCAAGCTGTTCCTGGAGTGTAATATGGCACAACGCTTCACTGATTTGCTTTTCTGGATTTTGGCATTCTTGTTAATCCTCTTCCTACTAATACTGCAGAGCAGATGTAGTTTAGGGAGGTGAATTCTTCCTGTTGCTGATGCTTGAGACAGAATTGTTTGCTTAGTTCCAGTCAGATAGACTTTGTGCCAGTGTAAACAATGAGGTGGCACAGATGTTGCCGTGGGCATCATTTGGCTTGTCAGAGTTTTATTACCGGTGATTCATGAGATGCAAAGGGTCTCAGAGGCCAGGCTGAATTTACAGGGCTGGTCATTCTGAAAGAGATGCTGCGTTCTGTTCGCTTGTGAGTGGAAAGCATTTTGTTGGGAACTCTCCTGCAAACGTGGAACATTTGAATAGTGTTTTTACAAGTCACTTCATGGTAAACCACACTCTATACTGTGTGGTGCAATTCATTATTAATATTGCAGTTTATTTGTTTATTTTTTTAGAGACAGTTTGGATACTAGTTGTTTGAATGAAATTCTACCCGAGTGATCTGAATTTCTCCTTAAGAAGAAAAATATTAAGGAGAGAAACTATATAGATTAATATATTAATATCTTTTAATGAGCTAATTTGGCTTGAGAATCACACACAAGAGACATATTAAAAATGGCTTTTATTTGTGGCTCTGTATCAGTTATATCTTCTGTACCAATGTTATGTGTTGATACAAGGCCCTATTGTCTAGCACCTTATTGCATTAACACCGGTCATTGTGATAACTGAAAGCTAGCTAAACTCCCCCTGGAATTTGTGTTCTTTGGTGTCTTGAATGTCAATTTTATCAGAGAGGAGATTTGTGAAACTTCATGAATGAAATAAATGCCATCTGATGTGGAGCAGAGCTCATGAAGAGTGATCTCTTCACTTACAGTATAAACTTTTCAGCACCAATCTGTGTTTTAGGTCAGCTGGGCTATGTTTTAGTATTCAGCGGGTGCAGAAGGGAGGATTCATGCAAACATGCAAAATATCTTAATTACCACATGGTGGGATCTATGGACTAGTCATAGTTTCTTAATTTTACCTGGAGATTGAATACCATCTTTAGTAGGTTTTGGATTTTTAAACCTAGACTTCAGCATAATTCCTATTTAAATTGTCACACAAAGGAAATGCTTTGTTCTAATGTGTATTCAGCAATTTTAATAGAGGTAGTACGTATATCAACAATATAGTGCTTATTTCCAACTCCTATGGGAAAACTCAGGAAAACTTGACCCTTTTGTGACAGTGGTGTTTGCTTATTTGACATAATGGCTGATATACCTACTATGGGGAAATATCAGTGACTTTTCCCCTTTGTCTGACTTCTGTTAGTATGAATTAATTTTTCTCTCACTTTTCTCCTTTTTCAGATCCGTGGCCATCATGTGGCTCAGCTGGATCCCCTGGGAATTCTGGATGCAGACTTGGATTCGTTTGTTCCATCTGACTTAATCACTACAATTGATAAACTCGGTGCGTACGCTGTATGCCTTGTTTGCAGTGGTCATTTATCTCTCTTCGTTTCGTTGGGCTGAGGTGATTTAATAAGACATTCTAGGGAAGCTTCTTACTGTATCATGAAATAATTTCTTCAAGCATGTGTAAGGAGTCTCCAATTTCCAGACAGTGGAATTTCTACTCTGATCACACGTGAGGTTCCTGTGAATGCACCTTCTGATGAATAATGATTATAAACACTTTATAAACCTCCAAAATCGTATGGGCTTTAACCACATCAGAAATTAATACTAATGAATATATTAGGTCAAGGTTCTGGTAATCTAAATTACTTTTGTACCAGTGTGCTTGGTACTTGTCTTGACTGGGGACATCTGAAGGTTAGTCAATAGGAAAAACAAGCAATAAACGGCACCTGGATAGAGGAACTTAGGGTAAATTTCATATCCGATTTGGATTCTAGCCTGTGGTACTTAGTCCTTCTGTATAACTTGAAATCTGGAGTTATTAGAAGAAAGCATGGAAAGCATAGAGTTCTTAACTTGTGTACATAGTCCAGTGGCGATAGCTTTAGTTCACTGCTGGAAGGGGGTAATGCACAAGGGTTTGCTTCTGCAGAGGTTGTTCTGGTTGCTAAGAGGTCACGCCTTTGAGAAATAGCTCTGATCAATTTCTTTGCTCCTCTCTGCTTGAATAAATAAACCCATCTGATTGATTTTTCTCTACTCTTCAGTCTACCTGGTATGTTTAAAAGGTGGGTTTTTACTTAATAAAGACGCTGAATCAATTTTTCTTTGATATGTAGAGAAGTTTTTTGGACCGGACATAAAACATAGTGCAAGTAGTAGATAAAACACATTCAGCTTAATTTTACTGTGAGTACTTATACTGCCTCTTTGCTGCCTGCTGTGTTTTCTATTTCTGGTAGTAGGGAAAGAAGCAGTTCTGACTCTTGATCATATAAAAGTAGTGGAGTGCTTAAGACTGTAAATAGAGAGGTGCTTACACAAATTAGGGGTTCTCTTTGAAGTCTCTCAGCTTTAATTGAAGAAAAATACCTACTAGAAAATACATTAGACATTTACTGAGTAAATATAATTTGGAGCATTAGTGATTGCTACTAAGCCTATGTATTTCTTTAAACTTGACAGATAGTTTAGTGCAGAGTGTTGTAGCTGGTCAGAAGGCATCATCCTGAAGCTCACATGAACATAGGGAAAATATGCCAGATACTGAATGAGATGAGGATGTTACTGAGAGTGTGAGTGTAACTGAGGTGATACTTCAGCTTGTGAGGAGAAACAAAATTTCTAACCTAGTCCTAGCACAGCAAAAAGGAGGAGGATATCAAATGCTGCCTGCACTCGCATGTTCCAGAGAGGAAACTTTGAGAGGTCTCTGGCAGTACAGAAAGTATTTTAGTATTTGATTTTTTTTTCTGTGCATTTTCTTTGCTCCATCTTACAGTTTCTTTTTTGACAAACAAGTTTCTTCTGGGTTTGCTTCTTGTGCAGCTAGTTACAGGTGTACCTGCTGCACAATTCACGTTACAGAACTGCTTGGGCTGTATCTCCTTAGATGTGAGCTGATGCTTCAGTAGATATGTAGCGCTGCAGTACCAAGCACAGATGTTCCGTGTGTGCCGAAATTGCGCCTGTATGTGGTCTGGCTTTTTGCATGACAGAACATGAAAAGCCTGTGAAGTCTGACAGGAAGTCAAGCAAAGGGAAAAAAAAAAAAAGAAAAAGAGGGTGTTAGCACTGCTTTGTTTCAAACGATGTAAAGCCCCTGTCATCCCCCTTGTCCCTTGTCCCTGCTCCTTTTTTCAATCTCTTTTTTGGTTGTTTTTGTTGGTGGATTGATCTGGCTCGTTTTGGACTTGATCTTAAAGGCTTTTTCCAACTTAGTGATTCTGTTTGGGGTTTTTTAATCGTTTTAGAAAAGCAGAATTAATTTGGTAATGGAAAAACCTGTTATGGTACCAAAAAGACGAAACAGTGGTACAGAAGTGCTTTTTCTGGGCACTCCAGATTTGATATTTCACTAAATGGTTAAAACTATTAAAAATTGTATTTTAAAAATCTCATTTTAAAATACATTAAATATTTTTAAATACGTTAAATATTTCAAAATGTATTATTTTTTGAAAGAAAAAATTGTTATTATTGACAGCGTTGCACAGCAGAAGTGATGGCAATGCAGTCCTATGGCCTGACTTTTAAATGCTAAGTTCTGTTATTACTTCATCTTCAGCAAATTAATCTAACAAATGTGGAGCACTATTCCATATTGATTTAAGAGTTATGTTAAAGTGGGTGCCAGCAGCTTACCGGTAAACAAGATTAAAAGTTCAAAATTAAAAACAGAGAAGCTACTTTTACCCTTTAAGATATTTCTATATTTGCACCCACATATAATTCTTATGTATGTATATGTGTTTCTGTAACTGTGTTGTAAGTTTTTACATTTGCTTCTTAAAATTGTAAGCAGCTACTTTTCCTTCCTTCATTTCACAGGCCTAGATTAAACTGTATCATGCAGAGCCTTTCACTTGCCTTGGTACCAGTTTTCCAGTCTTGTCTGTTGTGCATTTTGGCTCTTGAAACTCTGTAATAGTTAGCAAGTTTTCTTAACCACATTCTCAGCAAGAACAAATTCAGATATGTCTAAATCAAGGTGGAATATGTTTAAACAAGACTTTGTTTTAGTTGGGGTGGAGTGTGTGTGGAAATGTGTTTGTTCTAAGGGCTTGCTGATTGGGAAATCAAGCTCTACAGGTCATTACATGACTATTTCAAGCTAACATCCCTGTAGAGAAAGATGGTGAGTAGAAACACTTTGGAAGTTCTGTCAGAGTGTTTGTTTGCCCAGTGTTACATTGAACACGTTCTATATGTTCTCTTAGTCTTTCTATTAATGTTTAAATTATTCTAGTATGCTTCCAACCAGCTGATTCTGTTTTTGAAGAGTGAGTCTTGTTGTGTTTACTCATGGTAAACTGAGGAACAAATCCCAATCATTTCAGTTAGTTTAAGCAAAGTGCAAGATATAATATGGAGAATTAATGGCACAGAAGTTAACATGTTAAAATATAAAAAGGTTTGAGTGATTTTAATTTCAGTTGTTCTGTCTGAGCATTTAAGAAAGGATGATTTGGTATTTCTAATTAAACTATAACTACTTAATGAAAACAGTTCTTTCTAAAATCCAGGCTGAAGGGTGTTGTACTAAACTGTGCCACTTTCAATTTCAGCCTGGTCCATTCTTTGTTAATATTGCTTTATTAAAATGTATTTATAGTGGGTTGAAAAAACAGTGGTGGCTTGCTTTCTGTTTCCTGCCTGGCTTCACAGATTGGTCATGTACCCATTGCAGGGTTTTATGGTTTGCACGAATCAGATTTGGACAAAGTCTTTCAGCTGCCTACAACCACCTTCATAGGAGGAAATGAGAACAGTCTGTCTCTACGAGAGATCATCAAACGGCTGGAGGTCAGTGGGACATTTTTGATTGTGATTGTTTTACTCTAACTAGAAGTGAACTTTTTTCAGCTGTCAGTCACAAACAAACCAGCAACACAGAGCACATACTATGTGTTCAGAGTGCTTTTGTCGCAAATCAAGCTCACAATTGGTTTTTCTTTTCTTGGCTTGTATTTTGGTTGCATTTTTTTGGTGACACTTCAAGGTAAGAAAAAAATTTTTAAAAAAGCAACAAGGAGGTAAAATTTTTAAAGTGCCTTGGCTTTTTTACCTGTCTTCCATCTGCTCTCAGCTGCTTGGATTCTTTTTTCAGATTTCCAGCCTTCTGAGACCTGACAGTTGCCAGATAATTTGCGCGAGTCTACATAGCTGTCTTCTCATTGTCTGTATTGCTTGATTTCAGCTGACATTTAAAAAAAGACAGGGTAAATTTTGAGAAATGACTTGAAATCTTTGCTGGTGTATCTAAGGAAAAGATTGTTAGCCTGTAAGAACAGTCATGAGTTAGGTGAAATATGTCATTCAGTTCAAGGTAGGTTTATTGGCCTACTTGGAATGTATTACTAAATGAGAATCTTACAGGTTCAAAATTTTGAAATATTACTTTGTGGAGAAAGCTTTCTGGCACAAAACCAGAATTAGTAAAATTAATTTATTTGCTTATAGGATTACTGTGAGAAAATATAGTGAAAGAGGAAGAAGACATGACAGCTTTCAGAAGAGTGATATATACAGAAAATATCATTAAAAAAAATTTTTTTTTTCATTAACTCCTAAAGCGTCTGCCCTGGTGTTTTCACATCCTAGAACACTTACTGCCAACATATTGGCTTGGAGTTTATGTTCATCAATGATGTGGAGCAGTGCCAGTGGATCCGGCAGAAGTTCGAGACACCGGGAGTGATGAAGTTTACTAATGAGGAAAAAAGGACTTTGCTGGCGAGGCTGGTGCGCTCGATGAGGTATGCTGGGCTGGTGCTGGGAAACTGCTCTGTGACTGCAGGGTGTAAGCTGGTGTGGTCTGTAAACTGCTGAGGTGGAGGTGAAGAGTCCATGTGACATCTGGAGTACAGGTGGCTGTGGTTAACCTGGCAGAGATATGAAAGTGCATGCTCTGAGTTATGCCAGGGTCTGTGAGGTGACTTTTAATATTCCGGTATCTTAAAAGACAGGTTGTGTTCTGTAACAGTAGTGCAGCCTTTAGTGGTATATCTGGCAGTGTTTGCATTGGCTTGTGGCATTAAACTGGGAAAAATAATTTCAACACACTAGTAACAAGCATCTTTGCTTTCTAGTAGCACACAAACAAAGGAAGCCATCCTAATAGCTCAAGGAAAACTTCTAGATGGGTGAAATGTTGACATGAGCATTGTTTGCCTTGCTGGGATGCTAATGGTCTCTTTGGAAAGCTGTGCCAAGATGGGACTGGATTTGTGAAGCATAATGTGATTTCAGGTCCTGGTTTTACCTCTTCCCTTTTGAGTTATGCCAAGATGTGCTGTACTGTTGCATGACCTGGCAGCAGGAGTTTTGGTCTCTGCAGTAGATGAAAGCATGCTTTGAAACAGCTTATTGATTGCTCTCATTGTGGCTGTCTGGATGGAAACATGGTGATCCCAGGGACTGAATTACCCTCTCACCCCTAGGACAAGACTATCATCTTAGGCAGAAGATTTATTACAGTTCTTACAATCAGAAACAGTTTCCATATCCTTTGATAACCTGGCAAAAGGTATTTTGGTTTTGTTGGCCTGTATTATGGCAAGATTTTTTTGTCTGATTAAAAATTACATATAAATAGAAATTAAGAAGTCACTTAATGGTCAAATGAATATTGCACTTTACTAACAAGCCCTTACTTAGTATGAACCATCTGCATTTATCTTGAGATGAGAATTTGTGTATTTATTCCTGCCTGTCTGAGCTGTGGAAAGATCTGGCTTTTGTAGTAGCATGAAGTAGCTGAAAGTTCATCTCCCAAATTCATTGTCTGCTGAAAATGGAAAACAAATTTACATAGATTTCTATTGAATTGCCTCTAGTGTGCTTTTTTCTGTGTGTCTGAAAATGATCAAGAAAAAAATCTTGGTTTTGTGGAAAACTGGTTGTGAGGTTTGTGGCTTTGTAAAGCAGATAGTCATCATTTTGCTTGAGAACACAGCTTTCAAAAGTGTTCATTCCATGTACTACGTACTTCAGGCAATTGAAAATTAATTTTAAAGTAGATTTTTCATCCTTTGTGGTGTTGGATAGATTATTAAACAAGGTGTCCTATTCTTCTCCTATAAAATACTCGTATATCTTTGAGCTACTTTGAGTATGCATTAGTAAACATGTTAGACCCTGATTGTGTATTCTGTTCTGGGCATTTGCTTAAGTCTGTGCAGGGTCAAGCATTTCTAGATTATCCCTTCTGAGAATAACCATGTTTCATAAGCCTGGCTCCTCACTGCATGTTCTTGCATGAACAAATGCAGTGACAGCTGATGAGCTGCCAGCCCTTGTGACCTCACAGTGGCATACAGGGGACTTGTAAGATTTGAACGTGAAATATTATAGTTCTGCACACTTACTGGCAGTTTACCTCAGATAATGAACTTTCTGCTTGATCAGTACTAGCTTAACTTGCAGCTGCAAAGAGGAGGAGAGCAGCGTGTACAGCCACCACTTTGATTTGCCCTGTAGGACTTGCTGTGAACCCTGCTTTCGGGTTATATAAACTGGCATAGCCCTGCAGATTTACCAAGGAATTCTGGCAGCATAGTTCAGCTGAGGGCCTGACTTGTTGCTTAGATACCTAAATTGTAAGGGTATTGATGGCTGAGGTAAGGAGAGTCTTTCGGCAACTCTTCATTTCACTGCTTTTAGGACCTAAACCTGAAGAGGAAAATACCAGCAGTCTTAAGTGAGGAATAAGCTGGGTATTAATGGACTATGGCAGTGTGACAAGTTGAGGTATTGCACAGATGATGTAACCAATACAGTCACTCTCATGAAGATGTATTTTATTTACCTTTGATATCTTCAAGCTTCACAACGTAGAATCTTTTCAGCATTTGTTAGAAGGAACTTCTTAGCCACTCGCGTTCCCTCTGGCCCAAATGCATTAAAGAACGAAAAAACACAGATTTGGCAATGATTGACATCTTTGTCCTGCAGAGATAATAGTGTCCTAGTTCTTGGCATGTTACCAACTATTACATCATACAGTCTGAGGAGCCTTGCTATTGAATAGGACCTATGAAATAGGCATTCTTTCAACTGTATTTCTATAAGATTTTAATTATGACTTCCAGAACATACAGGTTCTCTGTGTGTCGTCTTCTTCTGTAGAAGGGACTTCTTTGCTATTGCTCTGTATTCCCAGTGTTCAGAACACATTTTCTATACATGGGAAGGAGCGGAGTTTAAATTGGGAAGTTAATTTTGTCTGAGATGGACTCTTCTTCCTGCCTCAATTATTCCAAAGACCCCATAAGTACTTCTCAGGTGGAGGAGCAAAAAGACTTGATTCTCTCCATTGTTTCACTCCCAACATGTGACTTACTTCCAGAGGCCTAATAACGTGTGTACACAGGTGTTTTAAAACAGTGACATGTAATTTTATTTGATAAAAAAATGTTTGACAGTGTTTTCTACATTATCTTAGTACAAACACTTTCTTTTTTGTTTGTTTGGTTTGGTTTGGTTTTGTTTCTTTTGGGTAAAGATTTGAAGACTTCCTTGCTCGCAAGTGGTCTTCCGAAAAGAGATTTGGTTTGGAAGGATGTGAAGTTATGATTCCTGCACTGAAGACCATCATTGATAAATCCAGTGAAATGGGAATTGAATATGTTATAATGGGGATGCCTCACAGGTAATGGCAATGAACTGCCCCCTCCTCCCCAAATGGGCTTACTGTCTTAAACAAGTTTGGGGTTTTTGAATTTTATTAACAAAATTGATGTTGCACACAAGCTAGGGTAGCAAGAGTCAGTCATAGTGAGTAATGGTAGCACAGAACTGTAACAAATACCTGTCAGGGAGAGGGTAGAGGCTGCACAGGTAAATGCTACCAAACTCTTCTGTTTGCTTTGAAGCTGCAAGCAAATGTGGCAGGGGCCATGGTATCTATCCTGCTGCATAGAGTCTAGAACTGGGAAGGCTTGGCAAGGTAGTATCAAACTTACTTTTGCAGTCTGCCTTATTTGAATAATTATTAATGGCATTGATTTAAAACTGTCAAATAGCTCTAAATTCCTTGCCCATGCTCGGATAACTAGATGTCATAAAATGTCTGTGGGAATGCATTAGAGGAACTAATTTGAGGGAGGAGAAGGGTAGAATGAAGGGTTTCAGGTTTAGAAGTTTGAAGTGAACTTCTTACTAGCAAGTTTCTGACAGAGATAGCATGCTGATTTTATAAGTTTTATGCTGATAACTCTATTATTACCATTTTTGAGACATGACTATGTTTGGAATTTTCATAGAGGTAGGCTGAATGTATTGGCTAATGTAATCCGAAAGGAGCTGGAGCAGATCTTCTGTCAGTTTGATCCCAAACTTGAAGCAGCTGATGAGGTAAGATGCATCTTCAAAACATCTATATAGAGAGGTCAACATTCAGGGTAGTTTTTAGTTATATTGGTCATGATTGTTATGAAAATAGAATTATCAGCTGATGAAATGCATTGTCTTTTCTAATTTGTGGAATACAAGTCAGTGGAATTTCTTGACAAATTTAAAGGTTATACAGTGCCTCTAAAATGTAAAAGATGTTGTAGGAATGTCTGTAGGTAAGTTTCAGGCCATTTGACTGAATTCATGACTGTCCTGGTTTTGGTTAGGATAGAGAGAATTTTCTTTCTCCTAGCTGGTGTAGTGCTCAGTTTGGGATTTAGGGTGACTAAACCATGACACTAATTTCTAAACATCGTTCTTTGTTTCATATAAATGAAACGAGTATCAACATTCTGTAAATATTTATCCAGTATTGGATAGTGACACTAGGATAAGAAAGGAGCAGTGTTCCAAGTTGAAATTATGGTGTCCAACCCGTAGTGTGTACTGATGTAGAGTTACCTAGTTGCATTTTTCAGACTGAAGCACAAATTTTAGGTGAAGTCAGTCAGATGCAGATGCTATGAATACCATTTCCTGAATTGTGGCTATGTCTTGCATGTTAGGGGTCTGGGGATGTAAAATATCATCTGGGAATGTACCATGAGAGGATCAACCGAGCCACAAACAAGAAAATCACTCTGTCCCTAATGGCTAATCCTTCTCACTTGGAAGCAGTTGATCCTGTTGTGCAAGGGAAGACAAAAGCCGAACAGTTCTATCGAGGGGATACGGCAGGAAAGAAGGTAAAGACTTTTTAAAATATAGTAACTCCTGCTGGTATTTTTTCATATTATTTTAAATAAAAATAGTTGGCCAGCACTTTTATATTACAGAATCTTCTTCTCTTCCCCCTTCAAAAAAGGGATGTATCTCTTTTTGTGCTATATAAGTACTTCAAAGGTAACTTCA
Source organism: Gallinula chloropus (assembly GCF_964237585.1). Classification (NCBI taxonomy): domain Eukaryota; kingdom Metazoa; phylum Chordata; class Aves; order Gruiformes; family Rallidae; genus Gallinula; species Gallinula chloropus. Next base: position 53,133,753 of record NC_140090.1, read on the forward strand.
AGAAGTAAGCCTAAAACCTTTTCATTTGCAAACAGCAAAGGCAGCAGAGTGTTGACAAGTCTATGGATGATCCTAAAGATACAGTTCTGTTCTATAAGCACTACAGAAATATGGAGCAAAGAAATCCTCATGAGAAGTTTAAATTACAGTTTTACTTTCTAATGTATTTATGGATGTGTGTGTGTACAATCCTCCCTCTTAGGTTATGTCGATATTATTACATGGAGATGCTGCCTTTGCAGGACAAGGAGTGGTTTATGAAACATTTCATCTTAGTGACCTCCCATCCTACACCACGAATGGCACTATTCATGTTGTGGTCAATAACCAGGTAATAAGTAGAACACTTTCCAAATGCTGAATAGTTGGTAGTGGGTTTCTTTTTATTTTTGTTTGTTATTAGCTGGGTGCGTTGTCCCCTCCGTTTATTAGAACAGTTAGGATGTTTCTGAAAATGATCGTTATATCTAGCAACTCTGAATGGGTAATATTTTATCACCTGTGTGTATTTAATTTAATTTATAATTCTTAGTTGGGTTAGGTTTGGTTTGGTTTGTCTCTGGGGGAGCAAGAAAGCTAGCTAGCTAAAACAAAAAGCTGATCCTACTGCTATGTAAATTACTATTAAATGAAAACCTTAAGTGTTCAAAATGAAGTAGAGGGAGATGCCCACATTGTAATGGAGATTTCTGGAATTTTTAGATTGGCTTCACCACAGACCCCCGTATGGCCCGTTCATCTCCGTATCCTACTGACGTTGCTCGTGTAGTCAATGCTCCCATTTTTCATGTGAATGCCGATGATCCTGAAGCAGTGATGTACGTGTGCAGTGTAGCTGCAGAATGGAGGAACACGTTCAATAAAGATGTGGTGGTTGACTTGGTAAGTCGTGGTTTTCTTAACTCTTCATCCCGTGTATTATGTGCTACTCTCTTATTTTTTGTCTCTTAGAAGACCTGGTCAAGAAACGTATTTTGATTGTAATGGCCTTTAGTGTCTTCATTTAAAGTACCAAACAACTAACAGCCCCGTAAGCATCCATAAATGTTTTTATACTATAAACCTCCTACAAATCTCTCAAACTATGAAACCAGAAGATTTCACTTTACATTTTTCCTTACCAAGAGAAACAATTTTTCCCTTTGTAGGTTTGTTACCGCAGGAGAGGGCACAATGAAATGGATGAGCCGATGTTCACCCAGCCTCTAATGTACAAGCAGATTCATAAGCAGGTGCCAGTGCTGAAGAAGTATGCTGACAAACTGATTGCAGATGGGACTGTCACACTGCAGGAGTTTGAGGTACGTGACAACAGAGTTACAGGGAACCTAAGAAGCTGTCAGTAGAAAAGACACAACTGTCACTGTACTGCTGTCTGTTTAAAAACCTTCCTTTCATTGCTATGATGAGTCTTCACCCTCTGACACTTTCCAATTCAATTTGGTTTGGATTTTCATGTAAAGTAGATAGCAGTATTGTAATGAAAGGACTGAAAGTGCTGTGAAGTAATTAACACATACTGCACAGGGAAAAAAAAAAAAAAAGCTTGGGTTCTGAGATTTGTAGAAGGTGATCAGAGGTGAATATTGGTGATGGAGACATTTGTCAGCTGCTGCTCTTCATCTCTAGAATCTTGATTTAGTAGTAATACAGTATTTGAATACTTGTAGCTGTAACGGTAGCTTCATATTGACAACCTTGGCAGGGTTGTATGCAGCAAGAATGCAATAAAATCAATTTAACCTTTCTATTTTATTGCAATAATTCAACTGAGTTCAGAGATTATTTGAAATATTTTGCAAGGATGAAGTGTAGAATCTGGTGTCTGTGTTAAGCTACCTAGGTCTTTACCTTAATCTTTTTGAAAGGGAATGTGTAGAGTGCAGTTGCAACAGAGGACCTTCTGAGAAGGTGTGGCTAACTGTGACACAGTGTTGTAGATCAATAAAAAAACAGTTTGTGTAGGTGCATTCTGTTATCCCCAGGAATGATCACAGCTTATGTGGAACTTGCTATCCTGAATCATCATTGTAAGAGTGTGCTGGTAGTGGTGTGGGCTTTGGTGACTGGATCCAGCATGGATGTTTTGCTGTATGGGCTGAGTTCAACACTCCTTTTAATTACCTTAAAGATTAGCTAGATCAGTAACATGAGTATGGTTTTGGATTGAAACATAAATATTGTAGAGGGATTCTGCCTCTACAGAGCATGGCTTTGTAACTCTTGCCATTGATAGGTGTGGCCAGTGGATTCCTAGCTAAACTCTCCTAGCTTCCTTGGAAGTTTTTTTTCTGGTGGCTTCTATATAGTGAAGTATGAGGGCTGGATAATGCTCATCTTAGAAGTATGATTGTAAATTATATGTGGTACGTGAGTTCTCTCTCATTCTAGAGTACTGCTTGCCAATCCAACTCTTCGTACTGTAACCCATGTCTAAGTTATTTCCATAACTGTGGGTAAGCATGTTTCTAAAAGGTCATTTGATCCTAGATAAAATGAAGTTGTTTCTTTGCATAATTGCAACTGATTTTCTTTCAGAGTTAAATAACTGTTTTATACTGAATGGTAGGTGTCATCTGTAAGATACCAAAATGGTATGTTTATCCATTTAAAAAAGAAAGTTTTGTTCCACAGGAAGAAATTGCGAAGTACGATAGAATATGTGAAGAAGCATATACGAGGTCTAAGGATAACAAGATCCTACATATCAAGCACTGGCTTGACTCACCTTGGCCTGGTAAGAAGTATCATTTCACTTGTCCTGGTGTTCGTATTATTTTGGCTTTACTTTGAGTCCATGTTCTAGGACTCTTTAAATGTTGGGTTTTTTTATCAGATGGTGTTCATTTAAAATAAAATGTGACCTTTGTTTTGGCCCTGTTAATAGGAGATAAAACATTCTGCCAGACCTACTTGAAAGATGTGCTTTTCCTAACATGCCGAGTAAGGTGTGACTTTGAAAAAGTTTAGCAGAGAAGTGTTTTTCCTGTGATGTTAGCTCTCTGTGCCTTCAGGAAGACACTGTATGTCTCTTGCCCCTTTTCTTTTTTTGAGAATCGATTGCCTTTTATTGGCTGCCTCTGCTCACACAGTTGGACTTGACACGGAGTGAAAGCAGAAACAAAACAGATAGTTGTGTGCCTATAAGAACAAGTTCTGTTGTCATGTAGACAGTCAAAATGATTGTTTCTCCCAGTGAAAAGTGAAGAACTAGGTTTGGCTGCTGCTTAGAATGTCTTTTAAGAGTTGTGAGTTTTTAAATATAATGTAAATTGTGTAGGTATCTCTTAATGGCGCCTTGAATGTCTCACCAAGTCTTTTACTTCCAGGATTCTTTAACGTGGATGGAGAACCCAAGAGCATGTCTTGTCCTCCAACTGGCATTTCAGAGGACCTGCTGACTCACATTGGCAATGTAGCTAGTTCAGTACCAGTTAAAGACTTCAAAATACACGCAGGTCAGCTGGAGTTCTGTTTCTCCTGGTGGCTGTGTTTCTTGCTTAGATTTGTATTTCTGCACACCACTTGCTGTTGGGCCATTTCCCAAAGAGGAAAATGCCTCTGACTTTTATTTTAACTCATCTAACCTATGGGCAAGGAGAATGTGACATTTAAGGTCCTGCTGCTTGTTCTCAGCATAATGTTCTTTCAGTATCATGCCACTTCTGTTCTCTACCTCGTTAAAACAGATTTTCCTCTGGGGGAGGTAAAAGTCTCTTTGTAACAGTAAGTTAGTACCTCCTTTCATTCTTCAAGTCCTTGTGGAAAATACTGCCGCTATGCAGCACGTTTGTGGGACTTACTGTGAAGTATGGCACCCATCTCAGGAAGCTCTATTAATGTCTTTTTAGTGCTAAAACTAGTGGTAATTTGAGGTCCACTTTAAACACTTTTTTTGTAGTTAGATAACTTTCTACTCAGGGATATAGCTTGGTCTTTTCAGACCTGGCAACATTGATAATGTACTATGAACCTAGTTTTAGTGCAGCTGAATGGATTGTGTGTGGGCAAATTCAGCTGTGGTTTTCCTTTCAGCTTACCATGTAGTGCTGGTGATAGCACAAATGTAGCATTTTCACAAAAACTCTTGGCTTTTGGTCTGAAGAGATTCAATTCGGAATTTGGCATCTATTACAGTAGGAAGTGAATGGTGCCTATCTTGCTGGGGAGCACCTGGCACTGTGACAAAGTTCTGAGTTAATTCTTTTACTCCCAGGCCAGGTTGCAATCTAGCAGCTCTGTGGGGAGCGATAATATGTTTGTTCCAGGGGGAAACATGGAGATGCTTTGTTTAGAGCTCTTTTTTATTTTATTGCTGGTGTGTTGGAATGCACTTAGCCAATTTTGCCTCCTGACCATAGGTAAAATCTCTAGATAATCTTTCTTCTCCAGTCATCCATCAAGGAATAAAATGTGTCTGCTGTGCATGTTCTATGATTTTGTGGTGTTTTGGGAAAACTAAACACTGTTAAAAGTAATGATGATAGGGCATTTCCAGTTACCAATTGCAAGTTTGTTAAGCAGATACAATTAATAAATGAACTTTAAAACTCTTCTGTCTATTCATTCACTTTGTTTTGACACTGATAAATTTGAAATTATAGTTAGCCAATAAGATGTCTTATTAGACATTCTAATTAAAAAAGGTAGTCTTTCTTTAGAAACTTGATCAGTATTGACACTAACACTTGCCATTACGTAAAGTAGATTTATAGTTCAAAGCCAACCAGTCTGCTAGCTTATCTTATCTTACCGAATCTTTACTATATTCTAAAGAGAAAACTCAAGGTTGGGGGTTTGGGTTTTTTACTGACTTTTAATGATAGAATAGTTTTATGTGGAAAGAAATTGGTGATTATTTTTTTTTTAGTGAAAATGAGGAAAGTAACAAAGGGAATGATGGGAAAATCTCACATAGGACATCTTGCCAAAAGCATCAGTGCAGATGTGAAGATAAGAGAGTGTGTTCAGTGTCACTTGACACCATGCTGATAGCCTCAAAGCTGGAAGCACATGTGTGCAGCTTGGAGTTTTATTCTCTTTAAAAGTCATGGTGTTGCACCTTGTGTCTTGGCTTACCAATTTATAAAATCTTCAGTGTCAAAAACAAAAATCAACCCAAAAAACCACCAAAACCCAAACAAAACAAACCAGCTTTTCGTTACCAACTGAAAATCTGGTGGCAGCTGCTACAACTTCCTGTTTACATGATACTCATAGTATTGATTAATCTGGCCTGTTTCTCTTTGCAACATCCCCAGAAGTGCAACAAGACAAATGCCAAGAAAAAATGAGAGAGTGGAGGAGAGCAGAAAAAAAGTTGTGAACCCAATAGCTGATATTTTCAGTGTCTCATAAAACAGTAGTTGGTGTTAGGGGTGTGAAAATAGATCTTTCAGAAGTAGTTCACTGTGAGTCTTTTTACTTGTCCTCAGTACTTTCTGAGGACAGGAAGATTGTAAGCCAATCTTACATCCTTCCTCTGAAAAAAGTTAGGAACGTTATGCAACCCACTGCCTGGGAAACAAGTTGTTTGACTGTGCTAGCAGTCTGGTTCTAGAAGAACAGTTTATAGACCCCATTAGGATCTGTGTTTAGCTTTGCCTGTGGGGAAGGAGAAGGGTGTATGTAATTGAATAGAAAATATCTCTGAATTAGGTCTATTGATTTCTGATCTCTATTCAAACATAGGACTCTCTCGGATTTTGAGAGCCCGCCTGGAAATGACCAAAAACAGGGTTGTTGACTGGGCTTTAGCAGAATACATGGCTTTTGGCTCTTTTCTGAAAGAAGGGATCCATGTCCGACTAAGTGGACAGGATGTGGAGAGGGGTACTTTTAGGTGAGTACTGAGAACTGTTAAATGCTGTCCCATATTTAAACACCTTCCTGATTTGTTTGGGGTTTATTTTTTAATGATATGGTCTCCTGCAGGGAACAGGAATATTCTGGCAGTCAAGAATAAATGAATCTACTGTGTCTCTATAAACAGCTCTTTAAAGAATTGTATTTAAGACAGATCAAATGTTCCTCGATATTTGTTTTCTTCTCTTGCTGAAAAGCAGAAGTCTTTTTTTGCACCCTGCTTTTTAACTAAAGATTCAGTTGCAATCCATCTAGTTGCTGTGAGAAGTAAAAGAAGGGTATTTGCTGCTGCAGATTCTGAAGTCTGTTAAATACCGTTCCAGTGGTGGCTCCTTGGAACTCGGATATCCTGTGAGCAAACACATTGCCAGTTGGCAAGACTTTTTTTGAAAGTGAAACAAGATCCTTTGTACTGAGGATTTTAATGGCTAGGGAGCATGAATGAACACAGAATCAGATCGCTTGGTAAAAATATGTACAGTTCTGCTGCCTTACCTGATTCTCCATGGAGTGGAATGTTAATGATGTATTTAATTGAAGCCTTTGATGCGAAGCCCATTGCTGGGGGTGAATGAACTAGCAGCTGCACTGTGCTTCATTGTGAATGCTTGCAGAAAAAAAGAGATAAATCTTGGTGCCTGCCTTCTCTGGTGCAGTGTTCTGTTCCTGTGCTGAGCTTCATTCGGTATCTAGTCTGAGCTTTCTTTTGTTTGCTCCCATTCTAATGGCAGTTTAACAGAATCCTTCAGACATAGACCTGAAAACAAAACTGAATATGGTGGCATTCCCCTTGCCCCAGACCTGATTCACATGTAGTCATCTCAGATGAGTGCTTAATCATGGCTGGCACACACCTATGGGCTTGAGAATTACGAATTTTGGTATTCTCAGTTCATTTAGTGGTGGAAGAGGATTTTCCAGAACTATTGTCTAAATTTTCTTGATATCTGTTTAAGCAAAAAGTAATTGTTGTACTCACAGCAGAAGAAACATATTCAATTAAAGAGCTGTTGAGACTGATGAGGGCTAGCTAAGGATTCCTTGGCTTCTGGATTTTATCATTCAGTCTTTCAGAAAGGGAGTAAAAAGACATTCAAATAAATTCTTGCAAAGTTCAGGACTGAAGCTGGCAGCACTGCACGTGATTGATTTATGGTGAGCTGGTTCTGCTTGAACTCTAGGATTTTAGTTTACCTGATGAATAGTGGGATCTGCACAGTACTAGTTACAGTGTGATTATTTTTGTTATGAATGTGATAGGGCAGTTGAACAATAAAAGGTGAGATTAAAAAGATGCTTTGGACCTGAGGAATTCAGAGAATATTCAACTATTCTGTTGAACAGAAGACAACAATGTAGCAATGTGTAAGACTTAACTTTTTATAGTGTATTCAGGCTCATTTCATCAGAGGAATGAGTAGAGAAGTTAGATGTGCTTGTGCCACAACTTATGAGGTACTGCAGTTCTCAGTAAAGTTGCTTTTCTACCAGCTGTGGTTTGGTTTGTCATTTAAAAAAGGTGAGGAACTTCCCTAACCACTGAAAATATTTGCAAGTACTGGTGCATTTTTATCAGAAAATATATGTTATTCTCTCTACTGAGAAGACCCTTCCTCACCCCCAAAAATCCTTGAAGTACATAACGCCTCAAATCTCTGGAACTAATTGAAGAGGGAGTATCAGCTAGAATTTGAGAAAAATTGAAGATATTGTTTTGCCATAACGAAAACAATATGATGGGAATGCTTTGTTTTGGAGCTTCTGAAGTGCTGTCTTGAAAGTAGCACTTTGTGTCGGTATTTGGTGTGATGACTTGCTTTCCTCCAATTTCAGTACTCCCACGTTATCAATAGGCAGAAGCTAGATAAAGCTGCATGGGCCCCATCTCGTCTTGAGAAGGGAAGGAGGAGGGAGAGACTTGATTCTGTGCTGGTTTGGTGTCAGTAAACCTGACAACCACGCAACAGCAAAGTGATTTGCATGTCTGTAATTCTGGCTGTCCATCTATGCTCACTGCAGTCACCTTGTGCTGAGGAAACACACAACTTCATGCTCAAGAAGCTTATCACCTAGCTAGGCCTTCTATCCCTGTCTGGATGACAGAAATAAAATGACAGTGGCAAAAATTATTTCTGCCAAACAGCTGTCTGGTGTTTGTACATTCCCCTGTGTACCTCCCTCCCTGTGACGTTCTTCAGAGATTCTGCCTTTTCCTGGCCTTTCAGTGTTGATTTCTAAATACACTTCAGAGCTCTGTTGCTAGCATTCCTTATAGCAGAGGGAGGTACGAAAAGATTCAGTCTTCAGCTCTGGGTTGGCAGCTGTACAACACGCAGTAGTTGCTACTGGTATAACTGTCCTTATGCCAGCAGTTGTAAAGTTGGACATATCGGTGTGATTCACTCAGTTAGTCTGCTCAGAGACTTTAATGGATTACAGTAATTACTTCAGTCATCTCTGTTTTGGTAGCGTTCCTTGGTGCCCCATTGTAATGCTGATTAATGGTGTTCTAAAGGACTGTGAGCAGTGCGTGCTGAGTGGAAATACCGGCAAAGAGGGTACAACTGCTTCAAGTCTTGGTGCTGAGGCTAGGCTAGAGCAAATGTTTGCACAAAAGACAAACAACAGTTGTTTTGAGGAAAAGATTAATAGAATTTGCCAGGGAGGCAGAGCAAAATGGTTTCAATAACAAATTTTATTTTAGTTTATTTTTACTTTAATCAATCTATTTTACAGCCACAACCCTCACACCCCTTCCCTTCTCCCGGTGGCAACTTCTACTAATGATGAGGTAGTTTCAGTTCCCATGAGTGCTTAAAAACAAGCCTGGATAGTCAGTAAAAGTTATCAGAATGCAGTAATTGTATTTAGGTGTGATGGTATTGCTGGGTTTCAACCAAACCAGGTGGTTGAGTAAAAAAATAGTTGTGTTGCTTGCATGCTCTCTAGAACATGGGTTTGAAAACAGCTCTGTCAAACCCCGCTATTAAGTTTCTTTCAATACCTGTTTGCAGCCATCGTCATCATGTGCTTCATGATCAAGAAGTTGACAAGAGAACGTGTGTTCCCATGAATCACCTCTGGGAGCAGCAGGCCCCCTACACTGTGTGCAACAGCTCCCTCTCCGAATATGGCGTCTTAGGTATGTCTCGGGGTACCTGTCTGACAGATCTGGTTATGTTTTAGTAAGTCTCAAACGAGATGTAGGAACTGATGACTGCTAATTAAGAGGACTTTTTTTCCCCATTATGCTTTAATGTGGTTAAGCCTCCTGGCTACAAGGTTTAACTTTGTTGCCTGAGTTTGCCAAGCCTCAAACCAAACGTAAGTCTCCTAGAAATAACAGTTAAAAATGAACAAACTGCCGTAGTTATATTTTGATATCACGACACTCAGAGCAGTTTTGTGTCAGGTGGGAGCCAGGAATTGCAGAACAGGGGCCTAAAATCCAATCAGAATGCCTAAACTGATTTCACCCCACCTTACCCTCTGGGGAAAAAAAAAAAGTAGCCATACCAAGAGATTTGATTAAATTTACTGTTTATTGTAAGGTTTGTCCTTAGTTGTCTTATCTTGAAGGATTTTGAAAAACTCATTATAAAATTTAAGCCAAACTCTCGTTGGGGGTTTTTTTCCTACAGTGTGTTACAATGCGTTGCATGTTTAATGTATAGGTCGGTGGTAACATTTTAGTATAAATTAAAAATCAGGGAGGAAAATGTCAAACAGGTACTTCTGTGTAGTTTTGTTTCTTTTTTGTTTGTGTTTGCTTTAGTTTTTGAGCATGTGGCCTGCGGTATCAGGCATGTGAATTTGCAGGTTTCCGTGTGCTTGCAGCACAAAACACCTGCACTCTGCAAATGTTATGCTTGTTTGTTTAGGCTGCTTAGAACGAGGTTGTATGTCAAAACTTTAAACTGTGAGACTTCAGCAGCTTTTGATGGAAAAGTCTGATTTTATTCCAGAAATTACACCTCAGGAGGTCTAGGAAGCCTGGTGTTGACATGTATGAGGGGCAATTTTATCGCCACAGCAGTTCTATAAAAATTAACCATGGACTATCTTCCTTTCTCTTTCTGGATATCATCCAGCTCACTATTGCTCTTCCTTCTTCCCACTGTGAAATTTGATTTAATACTGCAAACAATAGGGCAAAATATGGAGGGGAGGGCGGTTCATACACGAAAGTACCATTTCTGTATGCTTCTGCCTCAGTAGATGTGCCAAGTTCTTAAAAACTAACAGTATTGATATTTTTAATTGTTAAGAACTTAAAATCCATCATGTCTGAGATTTGTTTTTTAACGGTAAATGAGTGTTTTTTTTAAAAAAACTAAAAATGTTTCTACATTGAAGTGATTTTGTATTTAAAATACATAAATTGCTAGCTTTTAGGTATCAACTTTCTCGGACATGTTTTGTTTTGGGTTTAGTATCCATAGAGAGACAGTGTTGGGATGAGCAGCAGTGTGTGAACATGTCTCTTCCAGTTAAGCATCTCAGTTGGAGGAGCTATTAGAATTGTTACCTGTGTGGCTGGTAACATCAGCGGGTCTCCTTCATATGTGGAACAGTAAGTGAACATTTGCATTTCAAGAAGTTGATTCTTCAGGAGTAGCAAGACCCCCAAAACCTTTATTTTCTCTAACTGCTGTTTCTATTATGTAAGCCTATTACAAGGAGCGGTTTGGAATTAGTGCACTCAAGTATTTGGTGGCAGGGTTGTGAGAGGATACAAAGGGAAAAAAAGTTATTAATTTATGACCGTGTTTAACATGCGACACCTCAGCAGCATTTTGGGAATTCCCTTAGTTTCTTTGAGCTGGAGCTAAGTGGAAATGGATTGAACAGGCCAGTGTGGTAAAACTGCAGCTTATTTCCTTGGCAGGTACATAAACCAAGAGCTGGCATCTGTGCAGAGCTGTGAGCTTTGCACCCAGTTACTGTGAGGCGGTTAGGAACACCTGGGGTGTAACTGCTTCATTAAAGTGATACTCTGACAAGATTGATTTCACTTCAGAAATAAAACAAACACAATCTTGTTAACTTGTAGTCCAAACAACTGCTCGTGCTTTGTATACAGGGAGCTGTGGAATGTGTGTACTGTGGCATTAAATCAGAGTGTTTAAGAACCTCTGATAATCTTGTTTACCTGTGTCTACTATTTTATCTATATCCAGATTATTACATTTTAATTGTGCATCTGCTCACTTAGATACTCATTATCCCTTTTACTGAAACTGAATGTCTGTGAGTCTAAGTGCTGGCTGTGTGAAGTCAATTAGACAAAGAAGTTTATTTGGTGATAGAGATAGAAAAGCAGAAGTGACTTACAGTCTGTCCATGCCACCTCTTCAGCATTTTTTAAATACTTGAAAGGGTCTGTCTTTCATTACTGCCCGCAGAAAGATTTGTGTAGTGTTGATTCTCCATCCATCCTCTCTATCCCTCTCCTTTGAGGGGTTTTGGGCTGTAACATCCAGGCCAGATAGACTTGGAACTTCTTTTTTTTTTTTTGCAATACAGTCTGAGGATGGAATATGTGGTGTTCCTGCTCATTGGGAGCAACATGTTATTAAGGTCAGGAGTACCAAATACAATTAGCTGTCAGAAATTGCGTTAGGAAATAGAACAGACTGTAGTAACCAAGGACCAGGTTCTCAGTGACATCTGCATGGAGCTCTAAGAAGGCATCAGTCTTTCTGCTTAACAGTCAGCCACCAGATGGGTATGAGCTTTGCTGTCTCCTGGTATGTGTTTGGGTTTGTGAAAGGATGCACATCCCTCTGTTAGTCCCTGTGCTTAGATTTCCTGTTAAACACAGCACAAATCTGTCTTTGTGACTTTCCTCATTCTGACATTAAATCCCTCCGCTGATAAGCCCTCTATAACCATTAGTTACATTCATGCCTTAAGTCACTGTGAAATCATACTGAATTAAGCTTTAGCCTTACTTATGTTAATTGAATAACTACAGTTCTTATGACAATCATGAAAAGTGCTGTGGGGAAAAACACAGCATAATCTGCTGTGTAAGCTGCCACTTTACTTGACAGCGCCTCGTTCTCTGCCAGGGTGACGGAAGAACAGTAAGAGAACACAGCAGGAACTGGACTAATAGAAACAAGCAGTTCTGCTATGCTTATCATCTGGGGACCTTAATGAACTTCAGCAATTAAAGCATTAGTTTTGCAACCTTAGTCAAGTGCTGTGTATTTTTCTTTCCTCTCTCCTCTTGATTTGGAAGTTTACCAGGCTGCTGTGCTAGGTCCTGGTCCCCTGTGCCCTGGTGTGCTCTGAGCCCTAAGCAGTTGCCTGGTGTTTGGGAGCTCTGGTGGCTCTCCACCAGAGACCACCTTTTGGAATAAATCCACCACCCTTTGGGTGTGCAGATTCTTTACCTGTCATTCTTTAAAGCTGTGTCTTGCAGCCTGGTTGTCTGGGCACTGGATTTCCTCACATCTTAGACCTGTTCCCTGTGTTTGTATCTGTTTAAGAGTTGATCCTTTAAACTCACAAAGCTTGCACAGCATCTGAAGAAGTGTGCAGTTCTTGTCTCCACAGACACAAGCGATAAAAGTCTGCTGCAGCTTTTTTAACCCTTTACTCTGTTCTGAGGTTGAGTCCTTGTGATGCGCCTGGGTAGGAACTGTTCCCCTGCAGCTCCTGATCCATGTCCAGAACTGTGGAGTCTTTTCTAGTTCAGGTTACCTTCCCTGACCTTGACATATCTGGTGCCCAACAAACCCCTTCCAGGAGAAGCACCTCACCCTCACCTTGCATCTGTCTAGACATCTTTCCACCAATATTTTTTTTTTTTTAATTTGGCAGTTCAGATCTTGCTCTTCAAATTATTTTCTCCACGTGCAGGTAGGGACTCAGTAACAATTGCTATAACCACTGGTCAGATAGCTTTAATGTCAGGAACTCTCACTGTCATTTGCCTGGTGGAAGATGACTACTTGTATGCCAGAGATGGGTATACCACAGACACATGTTCCATCAAATAGCAGTCTGGCAGAATTAATTTCTAAGTATGAATCGGAATGTGTAGATGACATTAGGATATGTTTTCCCAGGTATTTTATGACTATCAGAAAGCTTGCAAAAAGGATCTGTGTTAGGATCACACCTTTCAGTGTGGCTTCATGTGGGACATTGTCACCTTGTGGAGATTATTAGCACAAAGTGGACAAGATAAGAAATGAGAAGCAACACTTTTTTCCATGTAAATGTTTTGGTATAAGAAAGAGAATTAGGTGTGTGCTCTGACCAAATTTTAACTGTGTGTATTGCTGTGTGCTCCTTGGAAAGCATTGTGTGAGTATTGGTAACACCAGGTCAGCTCGTCCCTCTCAAAAAGCTGGGTTATCCCATCCTTACAGAGAGCAGCATATGTGCAACTCAGTCTTGAACATATTGCATATTTCCTCAACCATGGCACCCAATCAGTAGAAATGGTCTCTTAATGCTTGTGTAAAATTAGAATGGGATTCAAGCCTACCTAGGGAAATCTATTTTTCAGATACCTTTGGGAACAAGAATTGAAGGAGTTGGGCAATTTTTTCCCACTGTTTGCATTGTGTTAAAAACAAGAGAATCACTCAGAGATTTCAAACACGCTCTAAGAGAAAGGCCGTCCAGGCAGTCAGGCCACAGGAGTGGTCAGCAAAAGCCATCCTCTTTGTAACGCCGTGTCACGGTGACTCACAGGTGAAGGGCTGGCTGGCTGACTTAGCAGTCACCTTTCTGCCTCTAAGTGACTAGTTGCCTTTTGGTGTGAACATGAGCATCTGCTGGAGTCATGGATGGGCTGTTCAGAGTTCAGCAGTCCAGAAGCCAAGTGACTCAAAGATTTCTTGCCATGGAGATGGAAAACCAAAAGCTGGGTTGGAATTAGCAAGGAACGAACTATGAAGGCATACTAGAAAAACAACACATAAAACTGTCTTCTCTTTGAATAGTTTCACTTGAAGCTCTTGTTGCTTTTTCTCTGAGTTTACTTGCTAAGTAACAGTTAACTTGTCCTGTGGTTGTCCCTCTACTCACCTTCCAGGAAAGTCTGTATATTGACATTGACTGAAGAGCCTGCCTGGTCCTGGAGCAGAAGAAAGAAATCCTGTAGTTCCAATTAGGTGTAGTCATTGAATTAAGCTAAAGCAATTTCAGTTTCATGATGGATGGCCTATATCAAAACTTCATGTCAAGTGTTGGAAGGATGTTCTTGTAGTTTGTGTTAGAGAGGGAGTTGTGTGATACTTGGCAAATTGCACTAGTTATGTTGAGGGTTTTCCGTGTGGAACTACACAAGTTTAAACTTTCTGTAACCACATGTTCATTAGTTCTCAACTTTGTTAGGTGGAAATGCTGATCTTTCTGTCTTTCCCCGCCCCCCCAGCTTTTTTTCTTCTTCCCCCCCCCGCCCTTTCAGGGAGGGAACTACTTGTGTGTGTTTGGAGCATCCAGCACATGAAGACTTTGATCTTAGCTTAAAGCTCTGAGTAACTCTCTGTGGTAGTGAGCATAGAGTTGAACAAAACCGGAAAAGGACAAAGAAAGTTTGGATACATTTACTTGATCCTGACATCATCTTCCATAGCTAAGTCAATCACCTTGCACTGGTAACATTGAAGTAACTCACATGCTGTATGTGCCGTATGTTGTTCTCTTCTATCCCACAATATATGAATTTTTTTTTTAAAGAACAGTATGCCAAGCCTTCTTAAAGGTATTTCAGGTATTTTTCTATTACTGCTTGTATAGGTTTTTGGTATTGCAGTAATTCTTATCTACACAAAGAGGTGCTTCTAGAGGGGCTGCATCTTCCAGTCTCCAGGGTATGAATCATAAATGATGCCAGCTATGGCTGGCTGGTGACCTGGTAGCAGTACCTTCTGTGTGTGGAGAATGTCAAGATGCTAAGCTCATCTCCTCCAGGAAGCATGAGGGTTTTGTCAAGTTTCTAAAACTTTTCTGATAGGAAGAGTTGTAGAGTGGGTTTGATCAGAAACAGAAACTAAAGCTTGCTCTCTCTCTCTTTTGTTTATCATGGCTTAACAGTTTACAGTAGTTTACTGAATACTGGTGGCCACAAAGTCTATTGGATTTTACTGCTATACAATATTTAGGAGTTGTATTAGGTTCCTGACTAGCAATTGTGTTTGGGATCATAGCCACCTTTGGGTCTAGGAACCATCCACAACATGAGTTTTTACACACTGATGGTTTTGTCCTGTACTTCTGTGGTGGTTTAGTGACTTCTACATAGCAAAAACTCAAAGCAGAGTTCACTGTGCATCACTCGTAGCAGGACAAGACTCGCTGCAACTTAGATTACACGTGCAGATCTTGCAATAAAGAAGCTGTAAAAGAGATAAGAGATTCATATCTGTCTGTTAGGCCACTCTGAGGGGATTTTTTTACACTTCCGCAATTACTTGGGAAAGAGTTACAACTCATGATGATAGCTTTTTAATATAATTTTACAACCTTCAAGGAGAGTCCTCCCATGTTGCTGTTCTGTATTTGAAAACAGATCTTTATATTCTGTGAAGACCTTGAAAACTTCAACTTACAACATACTTATCCATCAAACATTTATTCTTTGCACGTATTGAATCAGTTTTCCCTCACCCAGAGCCTCTACATCCTGAGCGGTACTACCTATTGCTGTTTTTTACTGAGTGCTTTAATTTTTCTGGTTTTAATCATTCCAAACTATAGGTGTAGAATATAAATACAGGTACTAGCTCAGCACTCCAGGCTCAGCCACACTGAAGTGTAAAAGGAAAGTACAAGCAGAGATCAAATATATATCTTCATATAATTAGATAAATTTAGGAGTTCACTATGGAACGTGGTATAGAAAAATAGCTTAAATTTAAGCATGGTCATTTAACTGAGGTAGGTTCATTGCACATAGCTAGGCTTTCATGTTTTGACTTGACATAAAATTCTGCATTTTTTTAAAGCTACACAGCAGAGACAGTGTATCACATGCAACAAACACCATTGCAGTTTTCTGTCTTTTCCTTTGCAGAGCTGCTAGGAGTCAATTGCCTAGCTTGCACTGCAGTAACAGTTTGATTTGGTTTTCTTTTCTGTCTTTGCCAATCATCTCTTCAGGTCCTGTTGTGGAGCTGGGGCTTTATCATACTGCAGCAGGTCTTTCAGTGAGAGCAACAGTTTGTTTCTGCTTTTTAAGACATACCTGTGGAGCCTGTTGAGAGCCTTCAGTTATGTTTGGGCCTTGATAAGTTTTAAGAGCAGACAGCATGCTGCTTGGCTTGTTCTGTGCAGAATCCCTGAGCTGCTACTAGCTGGGCTGCTGCTGTACATTTGTCCTGCTGTGTTAACCCGACGTGGCTGAGTGGGAATGTGTGGCCCTTCTGCTTTGTATGGAGCTGCTCCTCATTGTTCTCTAGACCCTTCACCAGCTTCATTGCCCTTCTTTGGACATGCTCCACCACCTAAATGTCTTACAGTGAGTGTCCTCCCCGTGAAGAGCACCTCTGGTCTCCTCTCTGCCACTGAGGCAGAGATTTAAAAGGACCTTATCTCTGCCAAAGAAAGGTTTGTTTACCCACATCCCAGCTGTGCACCTACTATGTTCACGCTTTTTTGAAGATCCAAAAACTACAATCCTGCTGGTAGACAGAAGATTGATGCCACTAATAATCGTGTTCAGCACCTCCAAATGAGAAAGAGAGGGGAAAAAAAGACTGTTGTGCAGGGCTGTGCCAGTCATAAAGTTAACAAGAAGATTCTTGAGGTAGTACTGGGCTGTAAATGGATTTTTACAGGAAAAGATGAGACCTGGCACAGTGAGCTCTCCGGAAGGCGTCACATGAAAGTCTGTGCTGAGAGCTGAGGTGTTAATTTAAAAACTCCTGTAGTATTTAAATGTTTGAAGAAAAGTTTGGGGGATTGGTGTCAATACTGGAGAAACATTATTTGGTAATCTTTGAAGGAAATGGTACCATTAAAAATTACATGATTTGTAACAGGGCTACAGAAACCTGGTTCATGTTTGCGTTTTGGTTTTTGTTTTAATTTAATTTTTTTTAATGAATTCTCAGCAAGTCTTTTCTAATTCTCCTACTTGCGTGGTTCTCAGGTTTTGAACTTGGCTTTGCCATGGCGAGTCCCAATGCCCTGGTGTGCTGGGAGGCCCAGTTTGGCGACTTCCACAACACGGCGCAGTGTATAATAGACCAGTTCATCAGCTCCGGCCAAGCCAAGTGGGTTCGTCACAACGGAATCGTCCTGCTCTTGCCACACGGGATGGAAGGAATGGTGAGGGCACTGCTGGGCACTGCTGGGCGTGTGTGGGAGGGAAACGCGAGCTACCGCGCTGCCATCTGCCCCCTGAGGGGCCAAAGGCGTCTTGAGGATCCGATGGTGATAGGCAGCTGGGGAAGGTGCTGTTTAGCATGTGGGACTGCTTCAGTGCTACAGAAAAGAATGTGGGTGGCTTTATCAGGGAGAAACAAAGAAAACTGAGAAATATTTCTGGGCTTTTGTCTTTGTGTCCTTATTAGTGGCATGTGCCACTTTTCCCCCTATTTTCCTTTTTTTCTCTCTTTTTGTATCTTTCCCTAACACTGCCTTCTTTCCTTAGAAAGCCCAATTCTTCGCATACCGTAAAAAGAAATCACTAGTGTCTAGCAGTGCTTGCTTGGTTTTACTTCACACTAGGCACATCTGTGTAAAGTCTGCACTAAATGTGCCTGCAATGAAATGATATGAAGAAGCTTTAAAACGTCTTCAAAAATCATTGTCATTGGGTATCTTTGATTATAATAATTCCTGCGAAGGAAAATGTTTGCACTAGCTGTTGACTTTGGTGGATAGTAGGAGGAACTAGACAGTGTCTTAGAGAGAAAGGGCCTGGGCAAGTTCTGTATGTAGTGCTATATGAAGTTCATATCAGCAGTAGAATTGTTCTTTAAGTCTTTTACATTATTTTAAAGGTTACATGAGCATCATGTCAGGCTAGGTGAATTTTCTCCTTTTCACACGCATTAACAGCCATGAATTGATGCACGTCTCTTTCTAGCTTCTAATTAAGAAAAGCATAGTATGTGCCACAGTAGCAAGCTCCATCTGTATAAATGCTCCAGACCCTTTCCCCACAAACTGTGTCATTTCCATTCTCACAAACAATTTTGTTAATTTCCATTCAATTGTAATCCTGCCCTGATATACTGGGGTGCATTTGTATCTAATGAATGGCTTTCCATGCCCGTTTGAGCGTAAAGAATAAAGGGTCTGGTGCTGTTCACAAGACTTTTGATAAATTAATTTATTTTTTTAAATGAATCCTGAGGGACCGCCTGGATGTGCCCTCAGCAGGAGGTGTGGTTCTCCACAGGGAAGCACTCAGCTGAAGGGAGCTGGTTCTCTGCTACTAATAACACAGTTAATCTTTCTTTTCTCTTAGCTACTAGGCAACTAAGGTCTGTCCAGATCTTCTGAAACATGCTTATTTTGCTGTGAGTGTGTTTTCAGAATATTTAAGAATACCCCCAGACTGTTGAAATCTGTGATCTTCTCAGAGGAGCTTTCCATGACAGGAATGTTATTCTCTCTGCAACTGCAGTGTTGGGGACAGTTGGATTTGGGGAATGATGAGTAATGGGGTATGGATCCCTTCACCTCTAGGTCACACGTTCACACGGAAGTTGGACGTGATTGAAAGACTGCGCTTAATGGCTCACTGGGGACTCATCTGAAAGTAGCTAATGGATTTGGTATAGGTCTCACTGGGTAGGTGCTCACAGTAGAAACAAGCCCTGGCCCATCCCACACAGCAGTTGCTAGCATTCTGACTGGCAGTGCCATCAAAGATGGCTGTGAGCACTGGGGCTCTGGGTGGGGGTTGTTGCTGGGGCAGTACGTGTGCCCCAGGGAAGCCCCACGTGTCCGCCCTGTAACTGTTTGCCCCTAACATCTGCTTCCAGCCTGCTGAATTCAGCGTGCTTGTTAAGCATGGTGTTTGTACATACACAGGTTGTGCTTGGTGTTGGATTTGATTTACAGCAGATATTGCAATACCCATGCTGTATGCATCTATTGGGCTGTTACTGTGCACCACAGTTCTGCACAGCTTTGCTTCTGGTTCTCCAGCCCTTACCCGTTTATGATGTGGCACCTCAAAAGTGAAGACAGACTTCAAAAGACTAGTTGTGCACAGTTCCTGGCTGTTTGTGTTACTCCTTTGTTTTTTCCTTTGAATTCCTGAAGTCCAGGGAGTAGAGTGAATCCTGCACACGGAAGTGGGGAGGGTGATGTGTTGAATCAAGGTGGATTGCTAGCTGTCAAAATAATGAGTCATCTTGGAGATCACACATTAAGGTTTCAACAGAGGCAGTTAATGATGAGAGACAGCCACATAATGAAAAAAGCTCTTTATGAACACAGGTTAGGAGCCATGGAAAGGTTTGAGAGGTGTAATAGTTTGTCTTCAGGTTAAAATGCCTTACAACTCTCTCCAAAATGAAAGGCCTTCCTAACGGTAACTGTCACTTGAACAAGCAAAGGCTGCCAGCATTAGCAACAAATAAAAAAGCACACTGCATTCTCGTACTCCTTACAACTTTCATCCTCTATAAACAAGAAGATGAAAGGGAAGATAATAGATTCTGTTACACTCCTTATTCCTGATACCGTCTGTGACCAGCATGCACATTTTGCTGGTGTTAGGTGGATCTAACAGGGTTTGTGCACTAAAAGAAATTACCTTGGGTACTACTAGCAGGACAGCAGATATGAGTGTTCAGTACTTTGACAGGATGCAAAATATCTCCTAGGGAGGCAGAATTTAATTGTAGGTTTGTTTGGCAGATAATGTGTACATGTATTTTGATCTAGTTTAGCTGAAGTGTTTATCCAGGCTATTGTGTCCTGTACTGAACAGTGGACAGTAGTAGGAGAGAGAGACACTGATCCTGCTTGTGTTGCTAATATAGGAAAGATACTCAGTAGTTAATTTGGTGTTTGCTCCTGTTGAGCGTGCAAGCGTGCTTTGGCCCAAAGGAGTGAGAGTCACACGGTGTTTCTCCTGATATTCCTCCTGCTCCTTGTGCCCAGTGGATCTATTGCCCTTTCACTGGTCTTCCTTGTGCAGATAAATTGAGGATAGAAATTACTTGCAGCTGGTAAAAGTATTGGAAATCCATGTAAACCCTAATTGTCTCCTATGAAAACAGTTTACAAAGAATTCCAGTCCTGTGGTGTTCCTTCTGTGCTGATGGAGGCGGGGGGGCAGGCGTGCAGCCTGGGGTAGAGCTGCCAGGGTGACAGGAGGTACTTATGCAGTGAGTGACCTAGACTGATGTCGAACTGCTGGTTTTCCTTTTTAATGTTGTTTTAAATGATACTTTTATCAGGGTCCAGAGCATTCATCAGCCAGGCCTGAGAGGTTTCTGCAGATGAGCAATGATGATTCTGATGCTTACCCAGTAAGTAAATTTGTCAAAGGCTACGTCCTTTGTTTGCTCTTCACATCTCAGGGTTATTTCTTCCTAAGCAGCGTCCTTTTAGCTAGGTATAGTGGGTTAAGATTTAGCTTCATGAGTTGGTGTAACATTAACTTGATCCTAGTAAAAGTAATGACAGTGCATGGTATGTGCTGCTTCATTTCAAAGCTGAGGTCATATACAATTAATCTGTGGCAGACGATCTTTTTACGACTGTTCCTCAGGGCCAGTGATTCTGCTGGTTTATATCGCTCTGCGTACTGCAAATAGGTGTCTCCAGCTAATTTCTAAAGGAGGCCAAGTGAGACTACTCCTGGATTTTTGCAGTGCAGCTAAATTGTACTGCTGGGAGCATGAAAATAAGCAACCTCTAAATTTGATTTACTTAAGACCGTCATACCTTGCTCAGTCAGTTCCTCAGAAAAAGTCCACACTTCTGCAGGATACTGGGCATCTGCTTCCCCACTGCGTCTTTCCTGAGAAACATGGCTATGTATGAACTGAAAAGCCCACCAATTAAAAAAAAATAAATTGCACATAAGTGAGTTATAAATTGTATCATAAATGGTAGGAACTCAAACTATGGACCAGGAAATCATGTTAGATCACAGAATCACAGAATGTTGGAAGGGACCCTGAAAGATCATCTAGTCCAAGCACCCCGCCAGAGCAGGATGTTGTGCCAATCTGCAATGAGATTATTGTACTTCTATGTATGCTGACCTATATCCATATCTATGAACATATATATATATATTAAACCCCTCCTATATTAATAAAATACATAAATATAAACCACATGAAATGTATATTTTAAAATAGTGTAAGAGGACAGGACACAAAAAATGGGAGACTTGAGTTAACTATACACTCAAAAAAATGAATGATAGCTTTCAGATCCTTTCAAAGGGGTTCTATTTTGTGTCTTTCACCTACTGAAGTCCCAGTCCTCTTTACCTTTTCTTCCTGGACTTCTCAGCTTGTTAAAATTAATGGAAATATTTTTTTATTTATTTACCTATATTGTTAGGAAGAAGTCGAAGAAAATGATCTCTGGGGATGCTTCCCTAGCTAATAATATAGTCTGTGCGGAGATTTGTTAATTAAGTATTTTGAGGAAGGGAGTTGCTGAGAGTCAGAAAGAGAAGGATAGGTTACAAGCTTTTTTTTCTGATCTTTTAGACATTTTTCTAATGCCTTTAATGTCTGTCCTAGGAGTTCAGTGAGCAGTTTGAAGTTTCCCAGCTGTATGAGTGCAACTGGATTGTGGTGAATTGTTCAACTCCAGCCAATTACTTTCACGTCCTCAGAAGACAGATCTTGCTGCCATTCAGAAAACCGGTAAGGTTACTGGACTTGCTTTAGGTATTTTAATCCTCACATAAAGAGGGGTTTTGCATATGGCATACTGCTGAAAAGAACAAGAATCATTGGTGAAAAACCTTAATTGACCACAGGTTGAAGTCGCTGATGGGCTGGAATGAAACGCAGTTCTGACTTACTGTGATTCTAAAACTTGGTTTTCAGCTTTACTTCTTTCTGTCTGCACAGACCTTCAGAAGATTGTCAAGGCACTGGAGATAACAGGTTGCATAACAGTAATCTGCATGTCTGATTGCTGGAACTTGAAAAGCCTGAGATACTACTGGTGGATGTTTTTACAGGTTATAGCCTGTGATTTGATTTTGTTTTCAAGGAGAAGCATAAGCGATACTTTTTGCCACCCTTTAAAGGGAGGGGACTACCCAAATCTTTTGAATAATTTTGAAATTTCCTAGGCTTTCAAAACAGGAGAATATAATTTACTGTATTTGTTGCTCATGTTAATTTGATCTGCAGCATATTCAGTTTGTAGCTTTTGAATGACCAGTGTTGCAAATGTTGCATGTAATAATGTAGATGAAGCAGCTCCTGAGCATTGGAAAAATTTCTGTCTTACAGCTGATTGTTTTGACACCCAAGTCACTGCTGAGGCATCCAGAAGCTAAATCCAGTTTTGATGAAATGGTGTCTGGTAGGTCATCTTCAAGTATTACAGACAACTAATGAGCTATACCAAGCTGCATGTCGAGCTGCACGGAAGAGAATCTGCTCTGGAGACGTTGCCTTTTTGGTATAATTTCTGTGGAGCTGTTGTAGTGAGATCTAGCACGGACTTTTGCTGAAGAATCTGCTTGCTAGCGTGGGTTCTTAATTTTAACAGGCTTATCTTGTAATCAACCACAGATTTTGAAGGCAATGGCAAGTGCATTCCCCTCTGCAGGCATGTTCCCAACAATGGGCCATAAAGTCTCTCTGCTCCTTTTCTCTTCATATAAAAACTGTTCTTTGGACTGGCCCCAGGCTGTGAGGGATGGGTTGTTGTCACACTGTGCCCATTTGGAAGAACAAGGGTAAGAAGAGATTTCTTAAAATACTCAGTTCTGGGGCTGCTGCGTCACACCAGTGATGTAAAGTGAGATCAGCAAGTTTGCAGCCATAGGCTATCACGACAGCTGCTGCTGGTGTGCCATCAGCACCAAGAGATGACTCTAGAGGTCATACCAGAAACTGGAGTGATTTGTGTTGCTGTGCTCTGGTTGGAATGTGTTAGAGCGATGTGTAGTGAGTAATTACGGCAATTGTTCCTAGCGAGAGAGTGTGCATAGGTGTGGTGGTCTGTCTCCAGTTCTTGCAGCTGTCTTGACTGCTCTCAGGAAAGAGTAACTGCTCAGTTTTTACAAAGCAAGTTGCAGCGTATAAACATGCTTAAATATCACATTATCTCCTTTTTGTAGGTGAGTGTAATTTGCTTCTCAAAGCAAAGGCATTTGCTGGGTTTGGTTACTGTTCAAAAGCTTTGTAGAATGAGGCAAGTTAGAAATTCTGTCAGGATTGAGATTTGTGGCTTTCTCTTGGGAGTCCCCTCTGCTTCAGGCTAACACTCAATAATGGCCAAACTCCTATTTAACATTGAATTCTGACGTACTTTCATGATCCTGCTAAAGAGAACAAGTAGTTAGTAAAGTATTGATGACTCTCAGCTAACTCTTCTTGCTGTTCTTAATGGAAAGCTGAGAAGACGGTTACTGACTCCAGCTGACGCAATAAAGCACAGATTCAGTCTGTTTTAGTGATGAATTCTGCTGTTCAGTGAGACAAGATAATTCTGACATAAATCAGTCTCTCTTTCATATGTTTTTGCTACTGCTTTTCTCCCCCTCCCAAGATAAATGGCTCAAACAGGAGTGTATTCTCCTGGCACGTGGGTGTGCTGATTCAGACTGGGAGGTCATGTTGCTGTCTGCTACCTTGCAGTTGGCTAATGTGGGAATAGTTCTAATCAATCATATAAGAGAGCAACAGAAAGGATCTTTTAGACCATCAAGTCACTCTTCCAGATTCATGTATCCTAAGCAAATTGTTCTCCTGGGAGATGATATCACAGGGGAAAAGCTATCCTAATGGTGAGGATATGCATCTGAAACTGTATTTTATACTTAGACATATGGCTCAGTGCTATGCTAATTCTGCCTTTGGCTGATGCTGGGTTTGCTCTCAAACAAAGGTTTAAATCACATAAATATATGGGAGTAATGTGTATGCTTGTGTAAATGTTTCTGCAGTTGCCAGATTTTGTTGCTATGCTTTTATATAAAAATGTTCTAAATTTTTCTAAACTTGTACTAGTGTTAGATGGTTGAGATCATCTTGTAAAGAAGAAAGAATATTTCAGGTAACTCTGGAAAAACATGTAGGCAAAGGTGGACTATCCAATCAATTTAAAGGTGTAGTGCACAATAAGCTGGAATAGAATGTTGTTAAGGTGTTTCTGTCTGTTAAGTGTGGAGTGGATTATTGGCAGTCTCTTACTGTGTTGAAACTGAACTGCTGAAAGTCACTTTAGCAGAATTACCCATCTGAAAAGTAGGAATAGAGAGGCAGCAGAACCCCGTGACCATTGCGACCTGCTGCCTCCTCGGTACAGGGCTGCGTTAGTGTGACGGCAGTTCCCTGAGAGCGTTCTTCTGGTTCGTGCTCCAACTAGGTACCGCTTTCCAGCGGGTGATTCCTGAGAGTGGGCTGGCGGCTCAGGCACCGCAGGAGGTCAAGAGAGTGATTTTCTGCACAGGAAAAGTGTACTATGATCTTCTGAAAGAGAGGAAGAATCAAGACCTGGAGAAACAAGTAGCTATAACCAGACTTGAACAGGTGAGCTCCCTGATCCTAAGAAGACTGAGTCCTTGGGGTGACTCTCAGCACGGGCTTCCTATGCTTTAAATAGCCAGTGCTTGCCAGAAAGGATGATGATAGCATTTTTATAGCGCTTTGCATCTTACAAGACATTATGTAATTCTTCGTGGCCTTGTGGAGGGGGAACATGCCAACAGTATCCTGGACAATGAGGTCCAGAAAGCTTGATGACTTTTCCAGAACAACGTAACAAAGTGAAGGTTACCTACTGTATGATGGCACCTTAAATTTGTATACCCAACCTGCTAGGTTTAAATGTTGTGAATACTGAGTGGACTTTGTAATTACATTTTCACTCACTAATTAAGGACTTGTTATTGTCATGACTACTTCGCTAGAAAAACTCTGTGAATGAGGATGCCTGGACTGTGACCAACCTCTGTTCATGGTGGTGCAACTATAAAATATGGGGTATGAAATCTATTCAAGATGTACCAGTCACTTTAAAGAACACATGGCAGTTATATTGGGTGCTAAATGGTTAGTTGTAATAGCTGGTTTTCATACCCGATAGGTAAAAGGCTTTCCTGCCACCACATAAGAGAAAGGTTTTCCAGTTATTGCCCTCTCTTTCCAGATCTCACCATTCCCCTTTGACCTGCTGAAAGAAGAACTTGAGAAGTATCCAGGTGCTGATCTGGTTTGGTGTCAGGAAGAGCACAAAAACAGTGGATACTATGACTATGTCAAACCTCGTTTCCGCACTATTGTGAACCACACTCGACCTATATGGTATGAGACTCTGAACAATTCTCTATCTCCTGGGCTGATTTGTTTGCTTATAAATTTGGTTGGGTTGATGTTTCAGGGTGTTCTTTTTTTTTTTTTTCTTTTACAATTGCTTCAGGGAATTCAGGGAAGATGTTAGTGGGGAAGTCAGTTTCTTCACAAATCAAAACCTGAGTTTGGATTCTGGGGTAAAGGAGGAAAAAGTCTAGACTGCTATTTCTCAAATACATTATGTATGTTTAGCTCCTCCCTCTAGTTCTAAAAGAAAACCAGTAGCAACTGGCTCTGTATTTAATGTCACTTAGGACAGCACTTACCTCTCCTGGATTTTTCCCTCTGGTTGTCTAAGATTCTGTCTAAGAATTCCACTACAAATATTAGGTTGCTGGAGGAAGCAATTGCTGTAAGAGCTCGGTCCAGGTACCTTTGCATTTATTTTAGATGATTGACTCTCAGATATGCCCATGAAGCTGTCAGAGGAAAGAGAGTCTTCACTGCATTATCTAAATATGAGACAGTGTAGCTGGCTGCCCTGGGGAAGGATAGGGGAGAAGATACAGCTTAATATTGACAGGAGGGGGAAAAGAGGGGGAAGCTGACCAGAAGGTATGGTGCAATTTAGATTGATTTTTATTTAGGAAAGATTGATGATTAGATGTCCAGGTCTGCTAAGCTGACTGAGTACATTTAGCAGCATGTTCTCATGCTTGTTAATGTCAAAAGAGTCTCTCTTCTCACCTCATTTGTCTGCTGAATTCTTTTTTGTCACAAAGGTATGTTGGTCGAGAGCCTGCTGCTGCAGCTGCCACGGGCAACAAGAACACACACCTGGTGTCGCTCAGAAGGTTCTTGGACACAGCTTTCAACCTGGAGGCCTTTGAGGGAAAGACATTCTAACTGCAGGGCACTGACCCATCTCTGTCAAATCACTGCATCCAAAAGAGGAAATAAAAGTGGTGAAAATACTAGAAAATGATGCATTTTTTGCTTTACCAGATAAACTAATTCAGCAGCTGACTTAATTTACAATGTGCTCCCCAGTTTGTAAGGGAAAAAAAAATTCAAACCTTCCACCGTGTTATGTTATTTGCCTGCTTAGATCGGGACCTCTGGCACAAGGAGGGTGTCCTGTCCAAGGATACAGCGTCTAGCTCAGTGACGCTCCAGTCTCAGCCTGTGGGCACTGTAACTGCTGTAAGGAGAGCAGGCACGGACAGCGTGGTGGCTCTGCACATCCCTGAGGATGATGAGAGTAACACTTGGGAGCCAGTAAGATGTAGCTGTGGGTGATAACAAAAGGGGGGAGGGCTACTTACATATGGTATAAGGTGGAGGAGGATGATGAAGCAGAAATAAGAGGGACAAAGAAAAGGTTTGTTGGGGGTAACTGAGGAGGAAAGAAGTCTACACAAGGCCACAGCTGACAAAGCAGTGGGTGATCAGCAGGACAATTCAGCATCAGATAACTTCAAAAGTGAGAGGTGACAGCATCAATTGCTCCCACTCCCTAAGCTGGTCCCTGTGGTATTAAGGAACTGTGGGGTCCTGTGAACATCCTCATTTTGGATGAATCCTCTATCTCTCACCAAACTACTAGGATCTGCTTTTCTTCAACCTGATAGCACCATAAAAAGATTGTGTTTGGATGAGGCTATGTGTGTGCAGCAAGTAGGGGGTTCTCTGCTTTGTCCAACGCTAGTCCCTGCCTCAGATCTCCTTGCTGATATCAACCCAACTCTGAAGTGGCAATTTCTGATTCAGTGACCCTTTTTTATGTTAAGAGGAAGGTGGGCAAGCAACAGATGCTAGCTGACCAAAATCCCATGCTGTGGTTTTGTTCAAGCAGTAACTAATTTTTTATTTTTCTCCCCTGTTTTTACTTGTCAATTAGTGTATCAATTGCCTGGTACTTTCAGCATGGACATAAAAGTGAACCATCTCTAAGAGCAGGCTCTGTGAGGCAGCTGATGTCAGGCAAGTGCTGGAAGAGAGGGAACAGCAGGGCTTGCTCCTCTTCTCCAGTGATAGTGCTTGGCTTCCTGGGGGGCATCACACAGCAGGGCAGTCTCAGAGTGCCACTGCTTGTACTTCCTTGGCAGTGCTAGAAGGCAGGTGGGCACAGCCTTCCTCCCCACTCTGAATACAAGGAGAACTTGGGTCTGGGTGAACTTTGTGACTGCAGGTTTCTGCAGTGCTGGTCTGTGTAGTGGCAGGAGGCTTCTTTCCTTCTCTCTTCTGGCTGGCAGAGGGAACAGCTCGATTAAGAGTGTACAGTGTGGTAGTGTGGTGGTTTAGGCCTCTGGAAGCCAAATGCCCACCAAAGCTGCTCCATCACTCCCCTTTTCAGCCAAAAAGGAGAGAAAATATATATTGGGAGGCTTAAGAGTCGAGATAAGGACAGAGGGATCACTCTGCAATTAGTGTCATGGGCAAAACAGACTCAACACAGAATATAAATATGACTAATTTATTACACTACAACTACACACCCAGTGTACCCAGTGAAGCAGAGTCGGGTAATGAGAAGTGTGGCCAGGCCTTAAAGCACCTTCCCCCCCGCCTCCCCCCCATCCCTCCCCCCTTAGCAGACTTAATCTTCATTCATGATTTTACTTCCTTCTTTCCCCCCAACATGGTGCGGGGAGGGGCAGGAAATGGGGAGTGGGGGTCCGGTCATTTCCTTACAAGCTGCTTTCTTTCCCCAGATCTTAACACTTCTACTTCCCCCCACCCCTCCCTTCTTCACAGACTGTAGTCATAAATACATTCCCTCCCATCACGATTTGGGGTGGCGCAGGGAATGGGGGCTTCCAATCCATTTCTCCTGAGTTGTCCTCCTTAGCTGGGGTGGGGCATTCCACAAACACACCCCCTTCCCCTGCAGCACTGTTGGGTCCCACCCACAAGAGACAGTCATCTCCACGAACTTCTCCAGTGTGTCTGTCGAGGAGCCATCTCCTAACCACGTGCCTCAGTAGGGCTCCCTTCCATGGGTGCTGACATTCAGGCCCAAACTCCTGGCCTGGTCCCCCACAGAGTCACAAGTCCCCTGGCAACCCTGCTGAGGTGTGGATCAATCTCTTCACAGGCTGTAGATGATCTCTGCTCCCTGTCCTTATCCATGGGCTGTGAGGGGACACCCACTCCACCATGGTCTTCTCCACGGGCTGCAGGGAAATCTCTCCAGCACCCGGAGTGCCTCATTCTTCCCCCCCCAGCCCCTTCTTCCCTGGCCTTGGTGTCTGCACAGTTCCTTCCATCTACTCACTCCCTTCTCTGGTGGCAAAATGCACCACTCAGTGTTCTCACTGTTATTCCCAGAGGTGCTGTGACCATCGCTGATGAGCTCGGCCTTGGTCAGCAGCAACTCTGGCCTTGAATTGGCTGATGTTCTCTCTCTGGGGCCTGCAGAGAGCTTCTAGCTGCTTCTTGCAGCAGCCATCTCTGCAGCCCCCCCTTCTCCATCAAAATCTGGCAATGCAAAACTGCAACAGGTAGGATGTAGAGGAATGGTGTCTGAGTCAGGTGATGCAGAAAAGCTGCTCATCTCATCAAAATAAAAAGCTGTATTAAAAACTTTTAGCTATGAGCAGGTACTACTGGCCAGAGCAGGCTTCCAAAAAGGGATGTGTGCCTTACGCTGTCCTTTTATTTCACCTGGAGACAACATGATGGTGAAAACAATAATCCTTCTGTCAGAGTGTAAAACTTGTGGTAAGGTACTTTCAATGGGATCCAGAAGCAAACTTGGTCTAATGTTTGTGACACTCAGTAGCATCCTTTGAAATCATGCCAGTTGCCATGGGCTTTTTCTCTCATTGAAGCAGCAAAGCTCATTTGGTTGTTTGAAACCTAATGAACTTGGAAAGTAGTGCAGTTGACAGCAGCAAAGATTGTCTCCTGTCCATTTCTGTTGCTCAAAATGTGAAGTTGATAGGCAGCAACCATCACCCAGAGTATTTTAATGCTTTTATGAATGCTTGTTTCTGTGGCAAGAATCGAGTGCAGCTAAATATTGCTGGCACCATTTATTGTACTCTCAGTTTGCATAAGGCAGGTCAGTGCTGCATGAAATATGATAAATACACTTATGCCACAGTATATGCAGAGGTAGACAACAAAATTAACATAGAAATTTAAGTGGTAAATGACAGGTTTCTATTTTCATTGTGTATTATAGAACGTGGAATAATATTTGCATTAAAATTCCATCAAAGAATGTAAAAAAACCCAATAAAGTAAAAATATGTAAAACCAAATTTCTGCTCCGGCTGTTCTTTCTGACAGCTTCTCCTTTGAGTACTGGCATTAGCATTGCGTTCCTCAGAGTGCTAAGGCAGCTCATTTTTCCGTTTCCTGTTTATTTCCTCAGTAGTGGTTTGTTTAAATATAGCAGCAGTGAGGGGAGGCAGCGTTTGGGCTAGAGAAATATGATTATTCAAAAACATTGGTTAAATGTAGTAATTGCACTGAGGTTATATGACAATATTTTGGTTTATTATTCTTTTTTAAAAATACTAAGTACATTTCTGTTTCAAGCAGAATTTTTAAAATACTGGCACTAGACTGGAATTCTCCTGGAATTGGTGAATTAACTTTTCTGATTTCTAAGCACTGGCATTCATTTCTGCAACATGGGTTGGTTCAACATACATGTTTCTACTGAATTACTTCTCTTGTTGCCTGTGCTTTGAGAGTGCAAATGTTCAAAAGCTACTAAAGCATTGCACGTTTCTAAATGTGGAGGTGATGCTTCCTGGTGGAATTCTGCTGCTTTTCTTCAAGAAGACCCCTTAGAATAAAAACCAAGGAGCTCTTAAACAGCTGCATGTTAAACAGCTGCATTAGCATCTATGAGTGCAAGTTTCTGTAATGGCAGCTTTAGACCAGATCACTCTGATCTCACAGAAAACAAGTGCTTTGTTACGACTAGCTGACAAGTTAAATATTCTTTACATACTAAATAGCAGTGAATCTTTGCAGTGTTTGCAAAGGGCTGGAATATCACAGGAGCCTCTTCTGCAGGTAGTCTGCACTGAACTTCAAATCACAGCTTTGGAACTCACAGCAGACGTTAGAATCATCTGAGTTCAGCGTATTTGGAGGTGAGATACCACATCCTGCACGCCCACAGCGGCAAAAGACTTGCTGAGGCAAACAGGTCCTGTCAGGGAATGATTTTTGTTTCCACGTAGCTACCTGGTGAGCTGCACTAACAGCAGGGCTGTGCCTCCCTGCCCTGGGGTGGTTCAGCTGGAGCAGTGGAGCAGCCCATTCCTCAGGAGAGGAACCATTTCACTTGTTCTGGGTGGTAGCAAATAACATGTGGGCCTAGGCAAGGAACAGGAAGGTGTGTGCATTGCTTGAACTGAGGAGTTGTGTGTGTGTGTTAGAGGTGTTGGGTGTGTTTGTTTCCACTTGGGTTTTGGTGGTTTGGGGGGGGCTTTTGGGTTGTTTTGGTTTGGGGGTTTTCCTTTTTTTAATTTTTAAGATCTTGTTGGCTAGACTCTCTGGTTGTTGACCTAAGAGTTCTAGAAGCTCTTCCCTAGGTACACAAACAGCAGAGTAGTTGATATGGACCTGGGAATAACGGTTGGGAACCCACCGGTGCTCATGGGTCAGAAACCCAGTCTTTTCATTTCTGTTAACTTTGTGCAGGTGTCACTGCTGTTGCTCACTCTGGCCTTTTGCCTGCAGCACAGATGACTTGGGACATTGTTCAAACATGCGATCCAGACACACTCAAAAACCATGTGAAGCAAGAAAATCCCTAAAAGCGGATGAAGTAGCTTTGTAAAGTTAACAAGTCGGGTCAAAGGTGGAGCAGAAAAGCTCTGCCATTGTCTTGCAAGTTGGTTTGGTGTATTCAGTATGTTTTAATTTCCCAGGCAGCTGTTAAGGTTGGCACTGGGGCTTTGCCAGGGCACACCCTGGCCTGATTAGTTACTTAGAACAGGTGACCACCTAACTGTGGCTGATGGGACTGACCTCTGCAGGGGTGGGCAAGCAAATCCATCTGTCCTTAACTGGTTAAAGCCCAGAATTTGGCCCCAGCTGGCCCATCTTATCTCCTTTGCAATGCCCCCCGCTGTGTCTGGGCCCTTGCAGGGGCCTCTGGGACATTGCTGGCCATTCCCCTGCTGTAGGAGGGACTGAGTTAGGGAGTGAAACCCGGGTGAAGGAGGTTGAAGATGGCTGCTGGGAATGGGTCAGGGCCATAGGCTCCTGGTGTGTTCTATAGGCAGGTAAGAAACCTGGTTGGTGGGAACTGGGTAAGGTGTTTCATCTGGCCCTTGGGGGGAAGGGTACACCATCCTTTGAATTATCATCAGAGCTTCTGAAGACTTCAAGTCCTAGAGAGAAACTCCTAGTGTGGTTGGAGATTTCTGATGCAAGCTGGTAGCAGAAGAGGGGACAGACCCTGGAAGGCTGCTTTTCCCATGTCCTGTGGATAAGATAGGAGGTCTTGGAGCTTTGATCGGTCCCTGTCATACAGCCTCACTGTGCTGATGAAAATGTGAACCATTACAGTACACTAACAGTATCCCTGCAGATGAGGGTAATTGCGTGTGTATCTTTTGCCCTTGTCCTCAGGTAGTGAAGGGTACCGAGTAGAATAACTCCAGCACGAAGCAGAAGGCATTCAAGATTTCTGTTAGCTCTGATGAAAAAGTTTTGGGTAGTTTTCTTGTACACTTCAGTCTTTCAGTAGTTCTGTGAAGTCCAATTGTGTAGCAATAGGAGTCTTGATTTGATGGACTCTACTGATGAACAAATTAATGTCGAATTTTTTTTCTTCATCTTGATACAGAAGAAGGACAGAGATTAAGTGGTTACATTTTCTTAATCATCAGAGTAAGATAGCAGGAAACAGCATGCAGACTGGAATAGAAATACAGCATACCTGCAAGGAGATGAATATTGCCTCTTTTCATGCTTTTTTAATTTTCTTTAACCTTTGAAACCACTTCTACTCTTAGATACTTCTCAACTCTTATTTCAGATAGTGCTTTCCTAATGTCGTCATTTGAAAAGTAACCTATTATCCAAAAGGAATAAATGTAGAAAGGAAAAGTTATTCAGGAAAAAGGATATTTTAGAGATTTATTAGCTTTGATTGAAAATGTTTTGCAGAGTTCTTCAAAGTTTTCAATTATTAATAAGCGCACCAGGCAGTTCCTTTGTGATATTTGATGCAGTCATTAATGGTAAATGGAGATGTAATTTGTTTAGAGGAGAAAACAACAGTAGTCATCACTAAAGATGCTGTGTGAAGCACTGAAATATAATTTTGGTTGCAGAAATCTTTATTTCCTATTCAGTAGCCTATAAATTCACTGGGACTCATAAAGGAGCAGAGACAAACTCTGCCCATGTCATACACAGCCAGCATTACATTCTCCCCTCTTCAAGATGGAGGGTGTGCTCAAACTACCACAAGGAAAGGAGCTCTGTTTAAGACCTCAGCTTGCCTCTTAAGGTGGGGGTTGGTCTCTTTGCCCTGGTAGCTAGCAACAGGACAAGGAGAAATGGTCTGAAGTTGTGTCAGGTGAAGTTTAGATTGGATATCAGGAAAAAATTCTCTACTGAAATGGTTGTCAGATATTGGAACAGGCTGCCCAGGGAGGTGGTTGAGTCACCATCCCTGGAGGCATTTAAAAGAAGGGCAGATGTTGTACTTCGTGATGTGGTCTAGTGTTGGACCTAGTAGGGCTGGATAGACTGTTGGACTCGATGATCTTGCAGGTCTTTTCCAAGCGAAACCGTTCTATGATTATTTCCCTGGACTTGCCATTAGGCATATCCGTACAAAGGGTTTGTTTTACCACTGGCTTGACTGTATTCCAGTTGAGCTTGCAGTGGAGTCACAGCTGTCTGCCCAGGGACTTGGCTGAAGGGCAGCGAGTGATGTTTAGTGCTCTCGCAGATTTCCCCCTGCTCCTGCAATGTGCCTCAGGGTAGAGGAAAAAGGGGGGTCAGTCTTAGAAGGCACCTGAGAACCCACCCATGGTACCCTCTGTCCAGTGCTTGGCTGTGCCCTCGGTTCTTCCCTCCAGTCTCTCAAAATGACCTTGCCCAGGTTGTGAGGTTGCTGCTGCAGCGAAGCCTTGGGCAGTCTCACTGGGTTTCCAGTCCAGTTCCCCTGTCTGCAGTTCCACGGGAGAGGCATCAAGTCAATGTGAGCCATCACTGTGTGCTGGCCAGGACCTTGCAGGGGGAAATTTAAGGAGTAAAAAGCAAACGTGTTTGAAAAAGGGAGTACATCTCTTCTCATTTGAGGAAAGAGTGCTTCCCCAAACCAGCGTCTTCACCACTATGGATAAAATAAGGATTACAGAACATTATAAATATCATACATAATTTCCCGTGACTAGAAATAAGCACTTAACAAACTGCTCCCAATAGGCTTGTTAAAGATGAAATATTTATTACTATACGTTAATTACAGGGTTTAAACAGTACTTAAGTAGCTTAAAGAGATTGGCTTTGTCTTGCTTTCAAGAATTTTATATGATTAAATCCTCCTTCATCAGTTGGTCTTTGTGCTAGAGTGGTTTGTGCAAACACATCTTTCACTAAATGGTATTTGCAATGTTGATTGTGTTGTATAGAAAAAACAGTGGACAGGATTTTTTTGGTTAATTCATGGCCCCAGTTACATAAAATTCCTTCAGAACTGACACGAGCTCTTCCAGTCTAGAAAAGTCTTAGTAATACAGTCAATTTAGACCTTATTCTGGGGATATTAGTCTCTGACACTAACATTCAGATTTGAAGAAGCCTGTGTGTACTTTTTTGGGGTTCAATATATGAGACAAATACGTATACATAAAGTACACCATGTAAGTCATTTTCCTTCCCCTGAGCAGATTAAGGTATCGAAAGAACTGTAAATAATTTGCACTTTTACATCTTAAATACTGTTTTGTACCAGTGTATTTTGCACAAGATTACTTTGAGGAATTTTTTTTGGGGGGGGGGGGGTGGGTATCAGAACTTCAAACTGTTGTTGACAAAACTCTGTTGTCTTAGAATTGATTAAGAGCTGAAGCTTCGTGTTGCTTTGGGACTCTTCACTGCAACAGCCTGTTCAGGAGGAAAGATAAACAGAAATAAAGCAACTTCGTCTCCAGCGATTCTAAACGGTTCCTAGTCATATCTTAGATAATTAACTTCTCCTGTGATGTGCTCATTTAATAGATACCTGGTCATATGTGACCATGTTTATTTAATGTACTTGGCAATATTTATGCCACAATACACCCTTCTCATTACAAAATAGGCATTCCTCTATATATTTGCACACACACTCTGAAGCTCTTACTTAGACAAAAGTCTGCAGGCTTCAGGAAAATATATCTGAGTATACCCATCAGTATATGACTGTGCATAAATAGCTTCTGCAGGGACTGTCAGAAAAAAAAATAATAAAATCTAGTATTTTCCCTTCGTCATCCCTGTCCTGATATTTATGTGCACTAAAAAATTAGGGACATGCTACATGAATTGTGATTATTGCTTTCTCTACCTCTTTTTTTTTTTCTTTCCTCCATCCCCTCAGGCTTTTATCACAGCCCTTAGGCCCCTTGTTAGAATTAATCAGTAAAATTTTACTCTTTGTAGTGAGCACCATGTTGTGTGACTGTGAGCTCCCTAGATTTACATAACTTTTTTTTGGACCTGTGGCTGTAGCAAAGCCCTAAACAAAGTAGAGAGAGAGAGATCTCTGTGGCAAATTCTGTTCCCCAGAATGAGTTCCAAAGCCCACTGATTTGTAAATGCTTCTGGCTACAATTCATGTGGCTTTGGGGGATGCCTTCCTGTGTACGTTTACATGTACGCAGACATGAGCAGATACTTGTGTGCCTGAACAGTGCCCATATGGGGGTGCAGAACAGCCTTGCCTTGTCTTTTTTTAAAAACCACTGTACAAAACCCAAGCTATAGGAAGTAAAAATCCACACTTCAAATTCATCTTGAATTAGTAATGCATCTTGTCTGTTGCTTGAATGAACCTGCGCTGAGTTACGGGTCTTGTAAATAGTTCCCGTGACAGAGCAGAAGAATCCTCCCTGTATTCTTCTGGGCTGTTTTCTGGGTGAAATTTAAACTCTTTTATGAGAACCATGCTGATATCAGCTGTATGTTGCTGTATTTTTCCAAGTACACAATCAGAAGGGCAGCCATGGAAAGTTGATGATTTCCATCATGCGTTTGTTGTTAAACAAGCAAAACATGTCTGAGAACAAATTGGATCTTTTAAACTCTTTTGGAGTATTTGTATGGAGTCATTTCCTTCCCACACATCACCTCCATCTCCACAGAAAGACCCCAAGGCCTTTGCAGGTTATTTTGATTGGGCCATCAAAACGCACATCTCTCCTAGCAATAGCTGTGCCACATCTGCACCGGGCTTCTGAAAACAAGCTACTTGAAAATTAAGTGGCTGTTGTTGTTAATCTGACAGTGAATGGGATGAACACCTACAGCTCATCGGAAGGAGCAGTGTCTGTGGTGTGTGGCTGGGGCAGCCTCCGTGAGTGATGCCTGGGAGCAAAACCTTCCTGTTGGCTGAGGGAGGGCGTGAAGAACGCATCAGTGATGTGTTGGGCAGTGCCAGCCTGCTCTTTTCACAGCCTGCTCGTTGCGTGAGGGAGAATCTTCACCTCTTTTCTTACTGTTTGAAACCAAGTGCCAAGAAAGTACTTACACTGGGAGCCCTGAGATCCCACTGCCTGTGCTCAGTAGACATCTGAATTGCTTTGTAGAGGTGCCTCTCTCCATCACTTACCGAGATGGCCTCAGGCAAGCCTGCTCCCAAATTAAATGCTTCAATAAACTGTCTGCAATTAAGCATGACAAACTGTCTTCGGAGGTGCATTCTGCTGGGGGGAGTAGACTGGGTGCCACCCAGCCACACTGCCGTGCAGCCCCTGCTTGGTGCATTTGTTTTCATCTTTTTTTTCTTTTTATGTATGAAGTGTGGTTAATTTGTTTCTTGATAGCTAATGATTTTTTTATTTTCCCTCCCTTTTTGAAGAAATTACTGGAAAAATTGTCAGGGTTTTTTTTTTTTTTTTTTGAGCCATTTGGGGAACGTGCGTGATAGAGCTTAATCATGTTATAAGAGACTGTCACTCTGAAAGGCAAACTATTTTAGTTATATTGTGTTATTGTGCCATTAGTACCGTTTGACTGCCAACTGTGCAGCAGCGGGGCTCCAATCAACAGGAGCCTTTGTGTGTTTTCCATTGCAAATAGTGCCGAGGATAGGAGGGAGAGAGGCTCTTAGTGGTACAATCTTTTCAGTGATTAAAAATACTTGAGATCCATTTCAGTGATCAGAAATGCGCCTTAATGAGACAATTAGTCAAACCATAAAAGCTGCACAGCAATTTATTTGGCGTTACTACTGGAATAATTTGCTGCTGCTGTTTTCTTCCTCCTGATTTGACTTTATTGCAGTAGCCTGGATGAAAGTCGCTGTGGAGAGGACTTGCAGGCCAGGTTCAGTTCTCAAATGGCCATGATTATCCGTGGGGCAGATAATCCCTTTAAAAATGGAGGAGAGTTTGAGGGGGAAAAAAGTTATTTTACATGTAAAAAAAAATTAAATGCCTCCATCCAAATGGCTGTTATAGAGCTTTCAAATATCCAGCTGCCGCTAGTGCCATGGCAACTGATCGCAGGTACTGTTTGGGGGACTGGTACCAAACTGAAAGGGCTACTTCAGATTTGTATTTATTTTTCCCTTCTGTAACAAAAGCGCCTGAGATCTCTTGATGCATTCTAGCTGGCTGTGTTTAAAATGCCTAATTTCTTTATCTCACTGGAAGATACCTCGCTGTCACATTAACAAGTCTTTTCTCATCTGTCTCTGGTCTTTCACAATTTGGTCATAATATTACTCTAAAGCAAAGTCAGAGCAGTTGTTCACAACTCGTACTTGTCTTGAAGTTTGCTGTGCTGCTCTTCTTCTGTGCTGAAGCCTTGTGTTCCTCAAAGCTTATTTGTATTTATTCCAGCTAAATGTTTTGATCTATCAAGTCTTAATCTCTTCCTACAAAAATTGCTGGCATTATAAGTTACAGGTACATCAGAAACATCCTCAGACTGATGTTAGAGGGCACTGAACACAGCAAAACTAGAACTTTTTCCCTTTTTTAAAAAAGTAAGCTACTCACACCAGTGAGCTCTTCTGCCTGGAGGGTTTCCATTGATGTTCACAGCATACCATGAGAGAGTTGGGCTTGTTCAGCTTGGAGAAGAGAAGGGGTACCTTATAGTGGCCTTCCAGTACCTGAAAGGTGCCTATAGGAAAGCTGGTAAAGAACTGTTCACAAGGGCATGTAGCAATAGGGTGAGGGATGATGGTTTAAAACTACAAAAAGGGGAGGTTTAGGTTGGATATTAAGAAAAAGTTCTGCAATATGAGGGTGCTGGATCACTGGCACAGGTTGCCCAGAGATGTAGTGGAGACCCCATCCCTGCAGACATTCAAGGTCAGGCTTGATGGGGCTCTGAGCAAACTGCTTTAGTGAAGATATCCCTGCTCACTGCAGGGGGTTGGACTAGATGACCTTTAAGGGTCTGACCTAACACGTTCTATGATTCTATGCCCAAGAGGTCAGGGATGTTTGATCTTTTATTTTAGGGAGTAAATTCTGCCCAGAACCAACACTACTTAAACTAACTTAGTCTAATTAATTTGCACTTACCTAAGAGGCCAATAAAGAATTCACTGCCAGAGCAGCAAGCCATTTGTTGGTGTTGCACGGACCGATGCAGCAGGGTGGGTTGTTTGAAACCCACTCCCGTGCTGAGGGCTGCACCGGTGCTGGAGCTGGGTCACAGTGAAGGACAGCCTGCTCTGTACTCAGAGGCACGGTCACAGCGAGGTGTGAGCTAACTCACTGCTGTCCGGGGTGGAACTATAGTAAGACAGATGCTGGAGGAGCCCCCAGTCAGCTGTCTGCATGACTGTCTGCTGTGGGAAGTGCCTTCATTATCTGTGCCAAGTTTAACTGCATTCATCTCCTCAACGTGGTTCAGCCTGAATGTTTTCACTTTTTAATCTTTGATATCAGAGTTGTAGAAAGCAAAAATGTTTCGGTCTTCTAAAGGGACAATATAGGTTCTGCTTCACTTTAATGAGCAGTATTCTTTTCTCACTAAATATTATAATTTTAATGCCTCTGTCATCTGTAAGTCATTGGTAAGGGGACTGTACTTGGGGTAAAGATAGTGTTATTTTGATAACGCTTTTGAGTTGGATCTGTGGTGCCATACATGTGGCTGGGTTATTGGTAACTACCGCTACCTTCCCTGCAGATTTCCGCTGATAGGAGATAGTGAGTGACAGGTTTTTGTTGTCTCTGGCTTTATGCTGGATGGCCTGTCTCTCCTGCAGCTGTCCTAGAAACCACAGTTTTGCTGCCTGGCATTCCCGAGCCTCCACAGAGGCTGTGCTTCCTTCTGCACGCTGCTCCCCAAGGATGCAAAGGCTTCTTGCTTCCATAACTAATTATGAGCCAAACTGAAAGTGCTCAGGGTACCACCATTCTAGCACAATTATTCGCAAATTGTGAAATACACCCGAATCAGAAGTGTTCTTAAAATGAGGATGAGAGTGTATGTTGACAAATCAGAACCAAAAAGAAGCTTCATCTTCTAGTTATTGAGGAAGGTGGTGTGGATGAGGGGTGTCTGTGTGTGTGTGTAGGGAATAGAGAGGAAAAGGCAACATTACTTTTGAGGTACCTGAAACATCAGTTGGGGCCGGCTTTAAGCCTGTCCTTACAGCTGTCTCAACTCCTTTCTCTCTGCACCTTTGGGCTGTGTCTAGTGATCCATGACATTCTCTGAGACGTTTGTAGCCAAGAGGAGAGCAGAATTGGCACATCTGTATGAGCTCATCAGCTATTAATTACTTTGAAATTAATGACATAGGAAACTTTCTACAAGTTGGAAGGATGAAAGACGGGAGTTTCATTCTTCTTTAAATAAAATCAGATTATTAGAACTACATGCAAGCCCCAGTTCGTCATAAATTTGTAATATTCAGGGTGGTAAGGTATGACAGGTTCTGGAAGAAGTGGTATGTTTGGTTGGCACATGGATGTAACAAGTAAGATTATCGAGAACTTCATTAAGAGACCTAGAAGTGTAAAGGACCAACTGTATCCTGGCATCTCTTATACCTTTGTAATGCAAGTAAATTGTCTGAGAGAAAACCAAGGTGAAAGGGACTGTGTCCCTGTAGACCTGTAAGCAGTTAACAGTGCTTTTCTGGCTTCTTCACAAAGCAGATCAACCTTGCCATCACATCCTGAAAGAGAAAAACACAACTTACAAAGTGTATGCAGCTAAGTTTATTCTTATTTTATGCACCGAGTTCTTACTGCAGCATCTTTATTCCTTTGTGTTGTCCCTCACGGTACTTGGACTCAGCTTGGCTCTGCCCTGGTCGAAGCAGAGCAAAAAGTGAACGTGGCAGTGCCGGCGGTTCAGCAGACAGGAGCACGGCCTGTTAACCAGGACTTTGCTGTCTAGGGCAGGACTAGGGTTGTGTATTTCATTGGGAGAACCTTCCAACCACAACCTCCTGGTTCTAGGCTGGCTGGCCTGCCTGCCTTGTGAGGAAGGGGAAGCCAGGCAAGCTATGGTGCTGGAAATGCTGTTATCCTTGGTCAGTTTTTTGCTTTTGCTCCGCGACTCCTGTCCTCAGCCCCAGAGAGACTGTTGGAAAGTGGTCAGGCAAGTGGCAGTGGCTTTCAGCCCTTCTCTGGAAGCCACTTGCACAGGGAACGAGATCTCTGCCTCACCTGTCCTGATACCTCTGTGGAGTGGAACCTGGCAGGTTTTTTTTGTGACTTTGTGCTGGTGCATGAGGGAAGGCCCCAAACGGTGCTCCCCCAAACATGGCCTTAACTCCCAAACCATCCTCTGTTCCCGGCTGTGCCTTCAAACTGCCTCAAATACAAAGGAGTGCAGGGCTTAAAAAGGTTAATGTTAGTATAACTCAAGCTGTTAATGCCTTAGGAAGTGCTCATTTCAAAATGTAAGTGCTTGTTCCAAAATGTAAGTGCTTTCAGCAAGAAAGCAATGAATAAAATACAGTACTTGCCAAAACCCAGGTCAAGGGTGTTGCAGCAAAATAGTTTCCCCACTGACCACCAGCTCTACAGTGTTCCTGTCTGGTGTATCTTCCAGTTGATGCCATCTGCCGGCAGGACAGCTGTCAAAGGGCAAAGAAGTAATGTCCAATGCTGTATGTGCTTGGCTTTCCTGTGGACTTCCAAGTATATCTAAGTTTTAGCACTTACGAGGTCAAGGAGCAAATCACAGTGTTAATGTAGCTAAGTGCTCTACAAAACTCCCCACAAATCCTATCAGCTTTAATCTCTGCCTTCGCTATTATTACATTAATGGATCTCCTTTGAATGAAGCCTCCACCCTCTGTCATTTCTAGTTCTAGTGGTAAAAGGCAAGAAATTCATTATGTGCTTGTGTTTGCTATTAACTGGCACAGCAGCTGTAAGAAACGCAATGTATTTATTCGAAACTACCCTGGAACAAGACTAAATTCAAAAGAAATCTCCAATAAATGTTAAGATGGTGCTATAGAACAGCTGGATTGTTAAGCGAACAACCTTGATAACCCAATTGTTCGTTGACGCATAATTCATTTTGCTTCTGCTGAAAGAGTAATTCCTCAGGACATTGAAGACTTGAGATTTTTCTGAAGCTGAGAATCAAACCAGAAAGGACAAAAATCTTGTCTCAGCCCACATATTTGTTTAGATGAATTAGTTGTTTTTTGGGTTTATTATGGTACATTATATAGTGTTGTTGCAAATTGATCAGAACTGTGGAGATAAGAGAGTTGGCTGATAATGCGATTCCAGCAACGCAGGAATGCCACGTGCCTGCCTGGGCACCCATAGGTTTATTATTTTTTTACTTTGACCAGATTTACAAGGCAAAAGCAGGTCCCCATATAGTCAAACATTCAGGGGCTCACTTTTGAGGTTTTTATCAGCTGTGTGTTAAGGCTGGGACAGCATGCTGACCGACACACATCAGTTATTTTGGCAGGTAGGTAGGTACCGCTTCCTCTGTCCCCGTTCCAGTGTAGCTCTATGACTGGCAAGGGTCAGTGTTTCTCAAACGACCTGACTGCATCTGCTTTTGACAGCTGTTTGTGGCATTTTAATTCAACTTAGCGAAAAACTACAGCAAATGGCTGAGGAAGGAGTCTGGTTCATAAAGCAGCACACCTTCAGCTTCTGCTTTGTCATCTTCACCAGACTGCCCTGGCTGCTCTCTAGCAAGCTTTAATGGGAATCACTGACAATTAATTCATGTTTATAAAATGGATGAGAATGTGACATCTCCATTCTATTGGCTCTATATTTAAAGAAAACCCAAACCACCCTTACTAGTTTTTGTAGATTGAAGCCTGGTTGGTCTTGGTCTAGGGTCAGGTACGTTGTGATGACCTAGCACCACAGTGAAAGAATCTGAATGAGCTGCCAGTAGCCCATGTGTTGCTTTAACTCCTGCCCTCTGTGAATTTCCAGTGTCAGTCACTGGTGGTTTGTCCAATACTGAGTTTATCTTCCTTTTTTTTTTTTTTTTGGATGCATCTATGTGATCTACAGCTTCTATAACCACAAAATCTTACTTGCTTGAGTACTTTGAATCACACACGTACAATTAGACTGACCTTGCCACCTTAGGTTAATTTTTCCAGGCAGAAGTTTTATTACTGCATTTTCTGGTAGTTGGAAAGCCTTACAGCAGAGGAAAACTGTTGCTCATCCCCCAATAAATAGAAAATCAGACCACACCAATTCTTAAGGAAAAAATTTTAAAAGTTTTTAAAATTGCTACACCTTCTGTGGGTGGTATGTCAGTGCAGCTTTATGTATGGATAGGGAACTCCCGCAGCGCTAGCTAGCTCCCTGCTCCCCTGACAGGATGGAGACATAGTGAGGCCGTCACCTGTCTCAAGCTGTGCTCCATGCCACACACCTGGCTGGGCTCCCAACTCAGGGAGGGAGTAGAGTGGGGGGTGGCTCCGCACCTGAGCACAGCACAGCTCCCCTGACTGTGGGAGTACTTGCTGCTGGCACTCTGCTAGCATCTGGGGATCACAGGTGAGCAGTAAGCAACAGAATCATAGAATGGCATGGGTTGGAAGGGACCCCAAGGATCATACAGTTCCAACTCTCTGCCACAGGCAGGGCCACCAACCTCCAGGCGTGACCTAGCCCGGGTCGCCCAG
The DNA here is from genome assembly GCF_964237585.1 of Gallinula chloropus. Lineage (NCBI taxonomy): Eukaryota > Metazoa > Chordata > Aves > Gruiformes > Rallidae > Gallinula > Gallinula chloropus. The sequence goes on from NC_140090.1 coordinate 53,176,350, forward strand.
GGCCCCATCCCGCCTGGCCTTGAGCACCCCCAGGGATGGGGCATCCACCACCTCTCTGGGCAGCCCATTCCAGCAGAGTTCAGTGAGGGTCCAGTGACGTTTATAGCTAAATTTAATCTTAAACGTTTTTATCTTTGATCTCTCGGTTTATTTCTCTGTGTGTTCATTTTAAATGTGAAGTGCTTCAACGAGGTTTGTGTAAACGCAGAAGGAAACTCCGCAAAAAGCCGGTTCTAGCAAGTGTACGAGATGGGAGCGTTTGCCCTTCCCGAGGCGCCTTCAAGCCGCAGCGACACGCGGAACGCCGTTGCTAGAGGCTCCCGTGGCAGCCCGCGGGCCGACCGGCACCGAGACCCTTCGGCGCAGCGGGACCGGGAAGCTCCCGCGGCGACCTGTCCTACCCCCGCCGCCGGCGACTGCCGCCCTGCCTGCTGCTGCGCCTCCCCTCCTTCGGGGCGAGGGCAGGGCGCGGCTCCGGCTGCAGGGCGGCGGCCCGCTCTGAGCCGCGCGGGTGGCGGGGCACGCGCGGCGGCCGTTGGGAGCCGTTAGCCGCGCTACCCCGTCTCTCTTCCCCTGAGGGGCGGCTGGCGGGAGCTCGCAGCGCCGCGGCGCAGGTGGGTCGCGGAGAAGCGGCGGCAGCGGGGACGGCCCCAGGGCTTCCCGGGTGGCGGGGCGGGGGGTGCAGCGCGGCACAGAGAGGCGGCAGCGGGTTTCCTCTGGCAGCTTTTATTTGCGGCGCGGACCTCCGCCCTTACATAAGCCGAATCCGCGTGACCGGCGCACGCCTCGGACCGCGTACACGTTAACGTAGCAGATAAATAGGTTTCAGTAGCGCGCAAGACGATAACAAACAGGATGTACTGTAAATACGCGTTTACACTCGTCATAAATCTAGACTATTTTATAAAAATAAAAGCATCGCTAAAATATTTCTCTGTCTCCTGCAACTCGGCGGTCCCGGAGTCCGGCTGCGGTGTCAGACCCGCGTCCCGCTTAGCCGCAGGGGGCTCGGGGCTCTGATGCGCTCAGGGGAGCCCTGTCAGCTCCTCACGCCACTCTCTTGGAAGTCGGGTTTCTTTCCCTTTTGTTCTCGCTGAATAGATAGGTTCTCGAAAACTGGCTTTTTAATTTTTACATCCCAGCACTGTGCGTGTGTGTGTGGGGTACACCTACAGGAGGAGTGAAAGTTACCTTCTTAAAATCCTCTTGCGGGGGGGGGGGGTTTGTATGTTCCAGGTCCTGCCAAGAGGTCTCATTAAATCATTAACGCTTGTTACCTTAAATGTAACTATACTTAGTCCATCAAGATTTTCTCTCCCTTTTTATAATGAACACACTGTTCTGTAGTTTTCTGGTTGGAAACACCTTAAAAGCTTCATATTTGGTTTCCGTTAAGTGCATGTGCACAGACTGCGTATTTTCAGACTTCAGTAGAGAACTTCATTGGTGTAGGACAAATATTTTTAAGTAAGAACCTAAGGAAACTTCTTGTTTCCTGAAATCCTTAGTAGCTGCAGCACGGGATTACAGCATGTAGGTGTAGGGGACTCTTGAGAAGCAGCACGGCCCCTTATGAAGCTCTTGCTTGCAAGCTGTGAAGTTTATTATGCCCTGTGCTGTGAATTTTATACATCTCCAATTTAATCAGGACCCTTCAATTTAAACACACCTGAAACAAATTTGAAGCTTCCTGAACAAAGCCAAGTACTTTTTAGATACTACTTTTAGCGTGGGTAATGGCTATAAGCTTAAGCATGTACGCACATGCTTCCCTCTGGAGGGACTGAATTCATTTCAGGTAGTCAGGCCAAATACAAGAACCAGATCAGTGAGCACATGAGATAGAATGGATAACTAAACAAATAGGAAGCATGTCTGATCATTGGTTTCTTGCTCAAGTAAAATTACGGTGTTGGTATTTTCCAGCATTGGAGAATCCAAAACACCTGTTACAGCAACTGTAGACACGTAAGAGCTCTTGATGATAAACCGGTACTAAATTTCAGGTGTGGTTGTAGCTTCTGCCTGAGATCTCAGTGACTGTGTGTTGAGTACAGTTGAGAAATCTTAAAATTCCAGCCAAAAAAGTAAAATGAAAACATATATTTACAAATAAATATCAGTAGCAGTGGAAGCAGGAATGCAAACTAAATTATATATTCATTAGAAGCAAATTAATAAATAATCAAATAACTATTCACAGCATTTTACAGACTTAAAACGTAGTTAAAATTTTAAACATACAATTCTATGAGACAATCTTCAGACTGTAGTGTTCATGTTAAAAATGCAGAATGCCTTTTTAGTGATATGAGGCAGAACAAAACAAAATTACTGGGAATGTTTCAAGGTAATTCTCCTATCTATAGGAAAAATGTAAAGTCACATTTTGAACAGTATGCTAATTAAGCAAACATTTGGTCTCACTAAGAGTTTTCTTGATTTTTTTTTTTGTTTAGACATTTTAACTTTGGGGCAACCTTTATGCTATAATATTTTTTATATTTTCTAAAAATAGATTTCATCTTTGTTTTGAGCCACAGCTCATTGAACAATGAAACACACATATGTTTATATGAGCACATTAAGTTTTTAAAAATGAGCCCAGCTCTCAATCACTGTGAATCATCATAGTTGATTTTCTCCAACATAGGTGACTTGCTCCAATTGATTATCAGGCCCACTGTGCTTTCAGATACAGGGTTGTGGATAGCCTTTATCCATCAGACTACTAAATTTCACATATGCAGCTCCAAAGAGGCAGTAGAATAAGTACAGACATATATAATCTACTGAATCTGTATCTAGAGGTCTTTAGACAGAAACGTACCTGCGCTTCTAGGTTATTGCAATAAATCTAATTCTCCCACTTTTAGGCTTGAGAGTGCTTAAGCATGTGATTGTTAGTCTACAAAGGAAGAAACGCCTCCAGTTCTCCAAAGGGAAGCAAGCTGTGCCTGACCAGGCTTCCAAGCATGCTCCAGCTTGCCTAGCAAAGAATCTCACTGGAGTTAGTGTCTTTAGGCAATGATTAAGTTGTATTCCAACAATGATGTCTGAACACCTCTAAGCAAGGCACTGTATTTCAGCTTGAGAGAAGGTAACTGAAAATATCAGTACTTGGAAGGATTTAGAGGAGATGAAAGAGATAATGAGGAAACCTTCAGGATAGCACTCAGAGAATACGGGAATTAGCAGATACTATATTGTTTTCCTGATTTAATTTACTGTATATTGCAGAATATGATACCTTACATCTACTATTCAAAATATATATCCCTCCCAAGTGGGATGATGCAAACCTGCTGTGAGTACCAGTGCTCTTAAATAGGTATTTAGAGCTCTAGCTGGGAGACTTCCTTATATTGCAAGTTTGCCCCTTTATTCTAGTTATTTATTGCTTTTTGATTTTGTGTGGCTGCATACGCTATCCTGCTAGTCACACTGACTAAATTAATTCCTGTGCAAACACAAAAGGTCTTAAGTAGGATTGAATTGCACTTGTGCTTTGCCACTGTCAGACTGGATTTGTTCACTGATAGAAGGAAATAATTAAGTCGATTAATTATGGACAGAATTCTCCCAGTTCCCTGTGATGGATCTTATCTCCAGTATGCTGCTTTCAGAATGGGACTGTGCTTGAGGCCAGTGCAGATCAGAATAAAGGCCAAATTTTTTCAGCAGCGTTTTTTAATTGGGGGAACATGCAAACACTAGGGTAACCTTCCTAAACTCTTAAAAAAAAATAATCTGCTTGTTTTATGAAGGAAATAGCATAGTGGTTTTAAATATTCTTCATGCAAATTTTCAAGATTTAATAACATCAGCCTATTATTTACAATATTAGAACATTCTCAATAGAGGAAAAAGGGATTTTTTTTTCATGCAAAGCTTGCAGGAACAGATGTAAATATTTTAGATCTACTTGCAGGGGATATTAATTAATTGCTGTGCCTTAGTATTTAATTTATGCCATACAGTATCTTACTCAATTTCTTAGGTGATAAAATGGCATAAGTTAATTATGGTTAGAAATTGTAGTACAACACATACTTGTATTACTTCCTCCTTCATCTAAGCCAGTGAGACTAAACCTTTTTTGCTGACTGAAGCAAGAAATGATAGATCTAGTACTTACAGGGTTTTAAATGTTGGCAACAATGTAAAACAAATGGCATTTTGTTTTGACACTAAATATTAACTAGCACTGTCTTGCCTTTGAACAACTATGTCATTGTTTCTTCATAAGCTGAATTCAGGTGAGTAATTCCCACAGCCTCTTAGAGTTTGCCATCACTCTTCAGCTGCATGTCTGCTCCTTGTTTAGGAAGTGGCTTTGCTGGAGTAGCATTGCATTTGCTGCACAGATCTCTCATTTCTAGGAGACTTTCTTCCACAGCTTTTGCAAACGTGTCTGAGGAAGTTTCTTTACAGTCTTTAAAGCTTGAGATGCAGAATAAGATATGCTCTGGCTGAGGGTTGTAACATGCCCCATAGCCATTGGGCACCACAGGCCCATAGCAGCAGAACATTTCCATAGTAGTTGGAACCTGGTTGCAGGGAGAAGGTAAGGAGTGATCTCTGATTAATCAGGGCACCTGAAACCAGCTGGTTAGGAATGAAGGCAAAGATTAAACAAATGCTGCAAATGTGGTGAATCCGCCATGTAGACTATTGCTTCCTTCAGAAGTCCAGACTTGGGGCTGATGCTTGGAAGGTAAAAGCTGATCTCAGTGTAGAGTTTGTTTGCCACCATTTGAAAACTGGTATTATTTTAAGTAGATATAATGCATTTCTTTGCTCACTTTATATGCTAACAGCTATAAGCTTTGTTACTGATAGATAAGGAATTTTTAAGGCTGTGTGTAAGTCTGATACATAAAACTTTTTAAAGGTTTTTAATTTCTTATGCTTCTGCTAAACTTGTGAAGACTAATCAGTTATAGAAAGTACTATTGTCCATTTCTAATAATAATTTATAATTGTGATGCTGTATAAAAGCGTATCTTAATGCATCTAGGTGCTATATTTCTATTACAGCCCAGTTTAATCATGGCATAATACAGGGGAGAAACACTTCCTATGACAGAAAAGATTTGAGACCAGTCTAATTAATATATTAACAGGGCCTCACAAACCTTTACATTTTCAAGCCTAAGATAGGAATGCAGATTAGATGTAAGATGCAAGTGTTTAGTAATAGAAACTGCTCACTTAGACAAGTTCCTTTATTAGGTATGAAAATGAATGAGTTAAGTTTTGCCCTGGCCTTACGCAGAACAGTTTTATGCAGAGGCCTGAAAATCCTTCTTTGCTTTGGTGCTACAATTTGAACTGATTATGGCAGATTGTACCACTTCTTTCAGCAGCTCTTTGCTTCTCCAGCCAAAATTCCAGTGCCTCCTGTTCCACATATGCCACCTCCCCAACCCCTGTCCCATTTATCTCACAGATTGTGAACTTGACCCAGTAGTAACCATTTTTTGCTGCTGTCCCTGCTCAGTGTGTGTGTGTGTGTGTGTGTGTGCACTTGATGACTTTTAATGGTCCCCTCCAACCCAACCCCTTCTAAGAAAATAAAAGATGTGTTAGAAATCTATATGTTTCAGACTTTGTTTAGATGGGCCTTCACAAATGACATTTGGCTTTTTAAATGGTGTAGAACAAGCCATTAGTCCTGCTAATAGAGCCATAGAATTGTGAGATAAATTTGCTGTGCAACTGCCGAAGGCCATAAAGCTATTCAGAAGCACTCTTTGCTCATGGATAGTTTCTTGGAGAATTTATGTAGTAGTATGTTGGTTACATTCACTCATGTCTGAAAGCCTGCAAACATTATGACAAGATCAAATTACTTATTAAGGTTTTATGCTATAGTACGGTATTAGAAGTCTCTTTTGTTGCATAGGTCTAATCTGTGCAGTTGGGTTAGTGTTTCAGTAAATGAATTCCTACATAGATTTCTTCTTTTATTAGGACTTCTACTGCATGCAATGAAACATTTAATTTTAGGCTGTATGTGCTGGAAAGATGTTTCATTATGCAGAACATTAAATGTAGGAAGTGTTGACTCTTAGAGTATTTTAGTATAGTTACAAATAACTAAGTCTGTAAATGTCTAAAATGTCTGTAAATCCAAGGTGTGTGCCTGTACATGTAGCAGTCATGCTAAGTAACTGAAAGCTCTTGAAGGTTTTGAACACAGCTACTTTTAAGAGTAAAATTTCCTTGTGGCTTTTGGCTTTTGTTTCTCAAGTGGCAGCATGCCTGGCTTGTGGCTGTGCTGTCACTGGAGTAAAGAATTCCCACTAAAGCTGTCATCTCTAGTGACAAAAAAAAAAAAGGGAATGGGAAGATAGGTAGTTTGGAAATTGAGGAAACACTGAATCCTCATGCAAATTTTGCTGAGATTTCATGTGTGCGTTTCTAGAATTTCCGGGAACAGCTTTGGGATGTCTCAAGGACAGTGATAACTTCAGGCAGTATTTACTCTGCTGATTTTGTGGAATGGACCGAAACTGGATTAAAAAACCTGGAGAATTTTGCAGACTTCTTGATGGTACCAGTTTGGGGCTTTTTTGTTGGGGTATTTTCTTGCACGTAATTCTCAGTGTGAGCTATAATGCCTTGTGGAACACAAAGGAATTAGCGTTTGCCTAACAAGACCAGTGAACAGGAGAAACTCACCTGGCTGGTTGAGAGGATGAATCGATTGCTTGTCAAATATGTCTCATCTGTAAATATCTCTGGCAGTTCCATGAAGCGTTCCCGTGCCACCTCTCTGAGCCCTAGCAGATGATTGTCTATTGCCATTCCAGTAATAGCCTGTGTACAACATAAGACATCAGCATTTAATGGAGTATGGTGACATTTTCTTGTCTGGAAGTGCCTTGTTTTCTGGTCAGAGTTGATGAACTTGGTTTGAGTGATGTAATGCCTGTAACGTTCAGATACTGTTCTGAATGTGTGCTTTGCTGATGATCAGTAACTAGATATTCATATATTGCTCTGAAGATGTAAAAATTAGGAAGATGATGATTTTGGGATGTTTTATGTGATACTATCTAGCTTTCTGGGTGTTCAGCGTCTCTCAAAGCTGAATGTCATGGGCTGGGCTTCCAAAGCTGACAAGGGAAGCATATAATACACCAGAAACCTCTAAGTATGTTTTGGAATTTTTTGCACATCACTTGGATTGTATTTCAAGGTAAGAAGCTCCTAAAGGAATAAACTGATCTTGCATTGTCTTCCTGCCTCTGTCTCACCCCGGCAGGTAATGCGTGTACCATTGCATAGAATGTACATCCAAAGGTCTGGTAGATATCTGCAACAAATTTAACAGTGATCACAGAATAACAGATAGGCTTACCAGTGATCCATCACAGATCTACCAGCATACCCCACCACTTGAGAAGACTGAGATTAGGGACACAGATGCCTTCTCAATTTAATTTACTGCCCAAACATTGCAATTCTCTCTCCCTCTCCTTGTGCTGGCTTCATTACAGAGCTGGATCATCTCTGGGCAGCCCTTACTATAGCCCTCATGCCCAGGCAATTGGAAGCAGTAAGTGTAGGACAGCATAGGTGGATGTACCGTAGCCCAGGTACCATGAGTCTTGAATCAAATTAAACATGGCTTAACAAAAGATAATTATGTGCTTGGCAAGCAAGAGACCTAGAACAGTGTACTTGCCATCCTGCTTGCCTGTGTCTCTGATCACCATCATCCCCAGCTCAGAACCAGCAATGATGGCTCCTGACTCTGCTCCTGAATGTCCCCAATTCCTTCTTCTGTCTCGTGCTTGCAGGCAAGGCAGTCAGCAGCATGTACAGTGGATGAACTCCAGCAGCAGGGGTACATTGGTGACCAGCTAGCCAGCCCACACAAACTACTGTGGAGCCTGCAGTACGTCTTTCTGACATAAGCTTGCTAATACGCTTGGGTCTCTCTCCTCTACCCAGCTACCTCATGCTATAGACTTGAGGAAGTTACTGGATTTAAGATTTGGCCTTCTAGGACAAATGTGATTAAAGGTGGCTAACCATGTCAAATGTCAGTAGTGGAACATGGGGCGACAAGATACTTCAGAGTTCTGTTTCTGTAGGAAACCAAATGGGAAATTTTGCCATCTGAAGTATAGCACTGACCTGTTCCACCCAGACAGGATTTACCTCAAATGAAAACATATATTTAAAACCCTTCAGTCCAGGTTTATTCTAGTTGGTGAGAGCATTGATTATGAGGACTGAGCACTAGCTCATCCCCAGGCATAGGCTGAAGCCATATAGGAAGGGAATGCTGAACTAGAGATACTGCACTACACTGAGCGCTGACCTAATATCCCTGTGACACAGGCCCCATGTAATGAAGGAAACAACAAGCCTGAGAGAAGGCTGGGTTTAAGAAAGAGCACAAGCCTGGTTTTCCTCTTATAGGGAGAATAAAAAAAAATAATAAAAAGAAGAGAGAGAAGTGCAAGTGTGCTTTTCCTCTTAAGAGAAGAATCATTTTAACTACCAATAAGGGCCTGAAGTAGGGGGCTGGGAGCACATAATCTTGTTTGCATTATTAAGGCGTAGGCACCCATTGGTAAAGGGGCTATTTGTTCATCAGCTCAGATAGAGCAAGGATGCTTGCAAAAAGATAGTAGCATACATCAGAGCAGTGTTTATGTTGTTTTTCCCATAGAGGGAAACTGACTTGATAATCAAAGGAAATATTTTGCTATCACACAAGATTTATAAGGCTGTTAGCAATGACATTTTTGCAACATAGATCAATGTCATGTCTGAAGAGAGGCCGAGACAGGCTAACGAAATAAACTGTGAGTCAACGCATAGGAAAAAACTGTGCTAAATTGAATTTTAGAGCTCCACATTTAAGATAGTGAGGCTACTAGTAAGCCCTAACAAGGGGAAATAAAATCATTAAATTGTTTTTTGTTTTATGAAGTAGATTTTCTTTGTTTTTCTTGGGAGCTATTGCATTTCAGTCTGTTACACATGATTTAGTTAGACCATGTAAGTCTTGCCCATGGTTTAAAGGCACAGTAATTACACTCTGCTATTCTGGGAGAGAAAGGGGAGCTTGGTGAGTAGAAATATCTGGAGACCTTTTAAAATTTAAAGATAAATTAAGTTTCCTATGGTGATTTTAATATTTTCCCATGAGCTACACCAGCACCTGATTTTTTAACAGTTTGTGGAACTGAAATTACATGGAAGGGGGAATTTTATGCAATTTTTTTTTTTTTTTTTAAGAGATTATGTACAGAAATTCCATTGGTTGTGACCCAGTAAACCTACATTATGTTGTGTTCATTGTGAGATTACTCTGGGGTGGTTCAGGTGAGACAGTTGCCCTGTAGCAAGGTGCCTCTGCTTTGGAGACGATGTGGAGTCTCAGCTTCTAAGGCGTGGGCTCCCCGCAGAAGGCTTGAAACACAAAAATGTTTTTCTTCCCTGCTTCTTTTGTTTCACACTTAGGACCAAATCCTGCCTGAAAGCAACTGCCTCCAGAAGTGAATGATTTCTTGAATATTATGAGTATTTAAACAGTAATCAGCAATGTGGGGTTGTTAGGCAATGGTCTGAGGCAAAACCATAGGCAGCAAATTCACTTAATGTAGCTAGTTATTAACATTTATTAATTTCATGGGTGGTTTGACTAAGTCATTTGTAGAGTAAATCTGTGCTTTGTCTTAGCACAGTGGGATGTAGAACATTGCCCTGGCTGAATTGTCTCATTTTTAGCAACAGAAAATGAGTTGTATTTGATCCTAAAATGATTTCTTCACTGGAGGGCATCTCTTCCTTTTAGTAGACCCTGCATTCAGTCTTTAAAATATAACTAGCTATAATAATGATAATGACCTGTATTAGAAATGGCACTTTGGCATACCAGAATATACTTTTCAGGATACCAGACTGGGGATCAGGTCACATATAAGGACCTTTCTCCTCTAGAGAAGAGAAACATAAGATAAGTGCATGAATGACTGGGGAGGGGGGGGGTTGGGGAAAAAAAAAAAGTTCCTGATGTGTTACAGATGTCTTGAGCTTATCTGTAATGTTACAGTTTATAGGTCTAAATTCTTAGAAATTTGGGGGATCTAGATTGTTGGATCTGCATGTTACATAGCAATTAAGTTGTTTGTTTTTAAGCCTTGCTTACTTCTCATTGTGATAAGGCTTTTGGCTGTTCACTTGTCACACCCCATTAGAATACCCCATTGCCACTTTTCAAGTTGATCACAGAGCGCACGGAATAAAGACTTATTTCATCTGACTGCTATTCTCCCTTAGAAACTTTTCAATATTTATTAAAAAAATCCCTTTATTAAATTTTGATTGCAAACTCTTTGAGATGGTGGCATTTTTTTCAGTTGTTTATTTGTACAACACCCAGCTTAGTGGAGTGCTAATTTGTGACTACAACTCCTAATTATGACACAGATAGAAATCATAAATATTTCACAGATGCACATTCCTCATGAATATGTTGAATACAGAGTGTCCTGTTCCATGACAATTCCAGTTAAGACAGCTAATGCACAAGAGTGGTGGTCTTGTCACTGATATCTAACGCAGAATTTTTTTATCTTGCTTTCCTGGAAGTATTTTTTAAGATGAGTTTAGCTGAATTTGGCTATTTGGAGGGCGTTTGAGTCATTAGAAATTTTCATGTGTTACATAGCAGCCACTTTGCTATTTAGAAATGCTTATGTTTTCTGGTGCTTAAATGGTTAATGATCGTATCTTTGTACTTTTCTTGAAAAATCTAAGTAGTCCTTATTCAGACAAAGCACTGTTTTACTTACCAGAATAGTGTAATTAGTCTGAGCTGCAATTGCATCCTTAAATCTCTGCATCTTCTCAGAGTCCTGTTGGGGGAATCAAAATATATCTGTTATTGAATAAACTCTCATTGCAATGGCATCTTCATCAATAAACCATCAGCCAAACAGCCAGCACTCTCAAATGTCCTTTGCTCCTGGCTCAGGTGTAATACTCTATAAATGAAAAGCCATGGGGATTCAGTGTCTTGATCAGCAATGACACCTGGTTGTGCAAGGGTTGAACAAGTCTATTGGTGATGGTTTCTTTGAAGTCAAGAAAAGGCTTGCAGTTCTTCTTCTGGGTTCCTTCCATGGATTTTGGGTGTGTAGATTATTACTATTTCAGTTGCTCAATTTGAAATAGAGAAAATAATTGCCTAGAGTAATTCAGTGTTTTCAAAACAGCCAAGCAGTATATCTTCTCCAGAACAGTTTATCTAGACAATGACAGTGATATTAATGAAAGCCATTACTGATATTTTACTAGCCAGTCAAAAAATTACTCCCCTGTGTGAAAGGGCATCTAGAATTTTTCAAGGCTGCTTTACCCCCCAAAGGTGCCTCACATTTCAGATAACAAGCTAGTAAATTTTGACTCCTGTCAAATGGCAGCCTTTTATATTAAGGGAATGATCCTAAGAAGTGCTGCCCTGCTGTACATCAAGTCCGACACAGCAACTTTGGGAGACCCTGAAACAGCCAGAAATTACTGGGTCTCCAGATAAACAGGGAGCCTTCAGCTCCTATCAACGATGAATGATCTTTTGAACAAAGAATTCATTTCAGAAGCAATTCAAGGCCACCATCAGGGACCTTCAAACTCCAGTCTGATATTTTTTCATAGGGCTCGAGCTAGGCCTTAATTCCCTTATATGGATTAAATTACCAAATGCAGTCTTTAGTCTGATTAATTTACAGCTATTCAAGCAATCTCTGCAGTGTCAGTGGCTGCTTCTTTTACAGCAAGTGTCAGATGCATGAGATATTTCTCCTGCTAGAGAATCAATCTGACTCAATCAATCTTTGGTGACTATTCAAGCTATTTTTATTAGCATCAGATAGAAATTTCTTTTTATTTGGATTAATGGCTATTAACAAATAATATTTTGGGGTGTTCAAGGCTACTTAAACCAAGTGATGCATCTCTTTAGCCAAAAAATAGATTTAACCGCTTCACACCCAGAGGCAATTTGTAGGTCTAAAGAAATCACATTGGAATTGGGTTAAGTGAATTTTGTTTCTAGTGATTCTGTGATGATAATATACACAGTTTTGAACTGAAAGATTGGATGTTCATTTCAAAACATAGATTTGTAAAAGTTTATGGGAAAGAACAATCACATATCAGTTTAAAAGCCTTTGCATCCCTCAGTGGACAAGAGCCCAGGAAAACTATCAGTGGATTGGTTTGCATTATGATTGAAGGTTTTTCAGGGGTAATGAAACCATTATTCTCCCTATTCACTGCTGCCAAAGTATGCAATGTAAAGATTTGGGTACTAAGACTGAGCTCACTCTAGGCATACATGGAGTTCTTCAGCTTTCTTGTGTGAAGCAGTACAGTTTAGGATGCTGTGAAAGGTGGGCAGATTCTCAGGTTTAGGTAGTAAAAATGGTGAGAAATGCTGAAGCTTTGGGAGAGCTGCAGAAGTCGGAATGATGAAGGTAGGAAGAGGTCTGGCAAAACAACATGCTTGGAGCAGGCTGGCTCCTCTTAGGAGTACAGTCAGCCTGCAGCAACCTCTGTTGGGGCTGGGGGTGTGCTGAGTGCCCAAGTGTGCAGGGGAAGGTGTGCATTAATGACAGCAGCTTCTAAGGAAATACGATTAAAAATTGTGTTGTCAGACTGGATGTTAATAGCAAATAACAACAGCCTGTCTTGCCTACTGTAGGGTAGTCACTATTATGTGTAATAATAAGGTCCTAATCTGTTTTGAGTTATCCACTCGTCATGGGGAATTGCTTCAGGTTTCCTTTGAGTTGTCATTTTAATGTGAAACTTATTTGTGTCTTGTTCATCGAGAGCTAAATTCTGGGAATGGTAACCTTAAAGAGACTGAGGAACCAGTGGAGGCACAGAGCACTTCTCTGGGCAAATTTTCCTCATCCTCAGAGACATTAGAACTCGGTTTACAATATTTCATTAAATTACATGTAATCTACAGCTCGGTAATACTTATAGCAGTGCTATGCTAGATTCTGAAGAATAGCCATGTGCGCTGTTGCCACTGGAGTGGGCTTACTGTGAAAAATAATCTATATTGTGGCAGCATTTTGCATTTAAACAACCACCTGGAAATTCCCTGTGCAGCAGTGAAGTGCAGTGGGTGGAAGCTGCACACAGAGAGACATTGAGGGAGGCTCTCCAGAGATGGCGGGCAGGACACTGCACAGAGCTGTTTGTGCAGCGATGTTCTCAGCTCTCTGAACTGTCCCTCTTTGTATCACCATCTATACCTACCGTACTTGTGCTTCTGGCAAACAGATGGTGGTGTCTGAAAGAAAGGCAATTTAATTTTTTTTGTTTTGCAGGATGATACCAAAGCAGTTTGGGGAGTTGTTTTATTAGCTTGATGAAGTTTTTTCATCATAAAGGTTATACCCCCCTTGAGGATCCTATAAAACTAACTCTGTCTGGTAAAAGCATACCTTTAAAACAAAAAAGATCAGCCAGAACATATCCAACTTATCTAGAAGTGAAAGCGTGTGAATTATATCTCTTCACACATTGCAGTCTGCAGCAGAGTTATCTACTGCATGGGAACTGCAAGGCAATTCCCCAGTGTGGCAGTATGAGGATCCCAAACTTTGCATGTTCAGCCTGGATCTCTTGGGGGAGCTGAATTTGGATCTGATGATGGATCATTCAGAAGACAGTACTAAGTCTAAAATGAGATGCTTTGTTTCTTATAATGTCATTCACCCTCTGATTCTTCTGGATGATTAAATAAAAATAAGGAAATTTTTATATTTAGCTTGGTTGGTTTGCACAAAAAGCAAAATCCTACAAAGCTTGATATCCTGCCCTATGCCTTTATGTTCTTGGGTAACAGCTAAAAGATGAGAGAGTGGGGATTATGAATGCATTATTTGCTTAGTGTTTTGCCAAAGAAGGCAGAGGGAGACAGACCAACGTACCGATAGAGCTGTCTTGTCATCCGTCATTGCTTTTACAAAAGCAAATGCTTCCAAGGTAGCAGACCTTATGTTGTCGACTCTGCCTTCATCAAATCGGCGTATGGAAGCACTTTCGTAGGTAGGGACAAGTCTCCTGTGGCATCTGAGAGAACCAAGTGAGAAAAAGAGTAATTATTTTCAAGAAGTCATAAAGACTAAAAGAAATACAGGCTTGGTACATTTTATTATTACAGCAACTATTTTATTTTTTGCATAGTATTCATCTTAATGTTGATAGAATTCTATAAGAAACTTTAAAAAGATGGATGTTCACTCCATTCTAATATGAGGAGCTCCACACAACTGTATACATTTTAGTTATGCATTGCTTGTAAAAAATGACTTGCTGTATAAAAACAAGGCTAATAAAACGAAAATTTACTGAAAGATCTCAAGGAATGTTTTATTTGTACTGCATCATAAAATAATTGTGTAATGAATCATTTACTTATGGGCTTGAAATATGTTTTATTAATAACAAGAAAAAATGCACTCGTGTGAATGAAAAATGGAAAAAAAATGAAAGAGGAAAAGGGTACTATTTGAGACTGGGAGCTGGAATGAAAACCCACATAGCAAATAGAAGAGAGTGGGAAGACTGTTGTTCAATTTGGGTCCAGGTATATAGCTACTATACCTTACTTCAGGAAACCACCTGTGCCTTTCAGTGGAAGCAAGGGTCTCAGAGTACAACTGTTCCCTAATGTTTTTGTTGCATACGTGGGATTTATATCATGGTTGGGATCCTGATGGAAATCTTGGACCTGGTCATTGTTGGAATTTGGTTAATGCAGTACGCAAAATGGATCCTTAATAGATGTTAATGGAGTACACAAAATGTGTTAGGCATCTCTGGTTTTCACTAGGTAAAGACCACTTCAAGATTTAATTTGACATGATAAACAATTATTTGTGTAATAGGCTGTTCTGCAGGAAAACATGCAACCGATCTCTAGCCTGGAGCGTTAGCTGTTCTGACAACAGTGAAAGGATCTTTTAACTTTGATAGTACATTGAAATTAGAGGATATTATCAAATCTTGGGATGCCTCTGAAGAAAGAAGCAGCAGTAATTACTATCCTGTGTAGGAACTCTGATCTGATATGCTGCTGTAGTATTTTTCCTGTGAAGGTTTTTACCCTGTGTTGCGAAGGATGCATGTGTAGTGAGTTGTGAGTTACTGCCACAGTTCCTTCCAAGCTACCTGTGGTCACAAGGGTGTTTCTGACCCAGGGGCTTGGACTCCCTAGCTGCTTCTGCTGCTGTGGGTAGCAGGGTTGTCTGCTGGTCCTGGCCATTATCCCCTCACCTCTTTCTCTGTGCCAAGCCTGGGGGGAGACTGCTGGCTGGGAATGGCGTTTGTGGGACATGAGAATGGTAAAGTAGATCAGGGAGAGGGAAGGGGAGTGAAGGAAAGGCATACTCTGTCTCAGAACTGGGTGACCTGCAGTCATTAGGCAAGATCACTTATTTCCATGCAGGAGGCATTTGGGTGCTGAGTTAAAAATGGAGCCTATGTATAAAAAACAAATTGTGAATATCCTCCTGTGCTACCTTGTTCCTATGATTTGAATTATCCTTACCTGTAAAATGCCAGCTGAAGAGCTACTTGAATGTAAGCATCAGGGCTAATCTTTTGTTTCTTAATAAATTCCTTTCCGTAGTTCTCAAACTTGTAAGCGATAAAGTCCAGATTTTTTACTATCCTGGAAAACAAACAGAGGTAGTTAACTGCAGGGGGAGATGCAAGAATCTCATGTTCCATTTCTGTTTGCAAATAAAACCCGGAGATCATTTCCTGCCTGTACCCACTTTTAGGTGTGTGGCCTCCTGCTTTGCAGGACTGCAGCCTTAACATGAGCTGTGACACTCAGGTCAATCTGTTCATTTGAGTAAAACGCTTCTCCCCTGTCCCCCCCCCTTTTTTTTTAAACCTAGTATTTCCACTCCTGAAGCCTAAGCTGTGGCCTCTTTTGTTCTCAACAAATTCCTGTGAGATTTACTAGTGTGACAAATGGGTGGATTTAAAACCTGTTGAAAGCTGTGAGTTCCCTGCAAGTTTCAATTTAGAGGACTACCACCTTAATTTAAAAACAAAAAGGAATTACTCTGCATCTTGAATGTTTTCATACTCTCATGTATGCTTCTCGCCACTTTGAGTTCCCATCTAATGCAATCACACCAGACATACATACAGCTGATGATACAATGTGTTATTTCTCTACAGACAGATAACAGACATAAGCTTTGAGATAAAAGAATTTCCACCACAAAAAAATCTCATTGCCATTCCCACGCCCAAAGATCATGCAAATTTCTTACAGCCTAGAAAGAGAAGAACTAACCTTTGTAGGAAGAATGTGGATGTATACAAATTACATTCCTGAATTCAAATTGTTTATTCAAACTAGTTGTATTCTACTGTCCCATATATGTATGCCCATTGCCCTGGTTTGGGCTTTAGTCAGGTCAAACCCATAAAGTGCATCCACAAAAACCAGAGGATCTGCACCATTTGCATCCTGTGCAAATAGGACACAACTGTTTTTCCAGTGATACTTAGCTTTCCGAATATTTACGTAAAAGGAAAGCAATGGTAATGAAATTCCCTAATACAGTCAAGTAGCTCCCACCCATAAGGGTGCTATCCTGGAAAGTGATGCTAGGTACATCCAGCTTGCAAAAATAAGGAGGAGCAGGACGGCAGGGAGAACCCTCTATGAGGAAACCCATGCTGGTGCACAGTGTGCTGGGTAGTTTCCAGCTTACAGTCATTGTTGAGAAAAATGAGGCAACAGTTCTACCTTTGGAGTTTTTCTGCTGATGATGCCAAATGTGCCTGAATTTCAGGGGAACATTTCCATCTTAGTCTCCGTGGAGCAGGAAGCTCACTTACTGAATCAGCTCGGACTAATTTCTTGGAGCTTTCTTTCCTGTTAGTATGTGAGAAAAGTCATTAGGTCTCTTTAAAAAAAAAAAGTAACAAATAGATTATCCATCAGGGAAATGACTCATTTCCAACAGGCTTTAGTGGCCCTGTGCACCAGGGGAAATTTGCCACTGGTAGAGGCTTCCCAGGGGCCAGAAGTGAGTACAGTAGCTGTATGGAAAGGGGACTCACATGTGCTTGAGCAAGTGTTCAGTGCACTGCACCAGTACGATGCCATCGAAAGGGGAATGTTCACACACGGTACCACAGACTCCGTCTCTCCCTACCACAAACTGTGCAACGAAAAGAACCAGTGCAAGATACATAGTGAATAAACCAGGTATGGGTAAGTTACCTGTGATAGCAACCTAACAAAAGATGTTGTCTTTCTCCAGTGTTTTTTTTTTTTTTAAATTCTCAAATCAGGAACTTCATTGATTTACAGTGGGTCATGGAAGACTTTGACTTGGATCCCTTTCGTGCTGCTATATTGGACTGAGTCATGCAAGAATGTAAATCTTAACATTTCCCACTGGACTCTGGAAATGGGATAGCTTTCTCCAAGCTTCTTTTACTGTGCTGCTTCATCTTTACCCTTTCTGTGTTTTTTTTTTTTCCTTCATTTCCCTCTTGTCTTCACTGCTGCTTTCATACATGTGGTGCAGCTGATGACACTTAACCTGCTGCACTGTGTAGTTCAGTGATAGCTCTGTGCAGTTGGTTACTGCTGCATCTCAAACAAAAGCAGATTTCTAGGACCAGACTCCAGCTTCTCTCACACGTTTTCTGTCCTTTTCTTTACTTTTTTCCTCCCACTTTTGAGGTGTCTTTGGCTAGACTTCTCCCTCTCAGCTCTCTGTATTTATATTACACGTATGCATCCTGCCTCCATGGTTCCTATGAGGCTTTCACAGAGTAAGATGTGTGAGCAAAATTTTACCTGAATGGTTTCTCATGCTTTACTGGGAAGTTGAAGAATAATATTGAGATAAAGAGTTAATCCTACTGTCCTTATAATCTATGTTTGCATGAAAAAAGTGGGGTCTTAATTTTCCTAAGAACTTTTTTTTGCCTTTGAACTACTACTGGCCTGAATACATCTGGACAGATGAAGCTCACTCGTATACCATGCAAATTTATTTGCTTTCTGCTGCCTTCTGATAGTAAACAAAAAAATCTTGTTTATTCTTACCTGCTTGAAACCATTCAACTAATGGCCCTGCAAATAACAGGATTCTAACTAGAGACAAATGTTTTTTTCTTTAAAAAACACAGCACTGGAGTCTGCTAATAATGTCATTTGCAGTGGCATAAATCAGGAATGACTACTGAAATGTGTTTGCACTGAAGTAAGTCAGTGCAAGTGAAATTAGTTTAGTGGTTTCTCTTTTCGTGGTGCTGTTCTTAGATATGGCAAGAGCAACAAGCATTATGCAAGCAATGTATCAGTCGGAGTTTTTTTCAGTTTTTCATGAGGTGTCAGCATTGTTGACAGTTGGAGATTAATACATTGCTTCACCCTGGGTCTATTGCAAAATGTGAAAATAACAGTGAGGCACTTTCAAACATGACAATCAAAATCAGATTGGGGGGACAAAGGCTGGAGAAATCAATATTTAGGAAAGACTCAACGAGGAGTCATTACTCACTTAAACACATGCTAAATTTTAAGCAGTAGTATTTCTAGGACTTCAGGAAAATGTGAGAGAAAACAGAGAAGGCTATTGTCCTCTTTTTTTGTTCTGGGATGCTAGTACAGCATTTTTATTTCATTTAATTGAGTGCAATTAAATATATACTGTTGTATTTTGTTTTTCCTTAAAATCAATGTCTACCTGCCTGTATGTCTGTGCATCTGTCTGCCTCCTTAAGTGCAAAGGGCCAGTTCAGGGAAGGTGAAAGCGTACGTGTGTTGGAGAAGGCAACCCCCTGCCCAGCAAGTTAGTAGGTATGCTTGCCTTGCAAGGAACAGTGCTGCGCACAGCAGCCCTGCCTTGACGGATGCTGACACCACCTTCCCCTCTTTCTGTGACTTGATTCTAAGTGGTCCCTACCATAGGAGCAACTGGAGTCCTTTGCCACATAGAAGTAATACAATACTGTCAGATTTTTACCTGCATAGGTTTGTCATACCAACGATTAGCCCCATTTTTATGGTATCCTCCCCCATGTAGAAGCTGCAATGCCATGTTTGTATCACTGAGTTCCACCCCGCTTGGGCTGTCCAGGCACACCAGGCATATGCACCGTTCAATCATGTCAAGAGAGTCACGGTTAGTGGAGTCTGGAAATAAAAGAGCGAAATGTTCACATCCTCTTAACTGTAGAGCAGGACTGGCTGGGGAACCCTGCTGCCGTGGAGAGTATTGAAGATGTTCCCCTGACTCTGCAATAAGCTGGTGTCTGCAGAGCTCTCTCAACAGCAGAATATCTCAGGAAACATTACACCAAGGCATCCATTCATGTGTTAACTTTTGCAATATCTGTGTATCTTTCACATGATTCAATAATATCCACTTTCTTTTTCTGCCTTTCATTTCCTGAAGTAATTATATTACAAAATAGATCTATTTTACTTTTAAAGCCAGCAATGTTTACTTGCTTTATACAAAGCAGTTGCTGAGAGGACAGGTAGAAAATAGAGAATTTCAGTGCTCACGCTATTGCTGCAGTATTCTGCTCTCAAACAGCAGGGTCTGTGCTGGTTTTGTGCTGTTCTCCCATTAAACCATTTTCTGGACAAGGAACAGCAGGGCCCATGTTGGTTTTGTGTTCTTGTATTAAAACCTTCTACTCTTTCTTGTCCCTGGTCATTTCTTGTACTTTAGAGAAATAAGCCCTGGACTGGGTATATTGCCTACATCACACGAGGAAACATCTGTGGACAAGGTCATAAGGTTTAGTTTTTGAACATGGTATTTGCCAAAGCCGTGGGTTGCCACATTCCACTTCCCTCCTATCAGTAATATACTGCTGAATAAAATGTGCTTTTTCTGGCTGTCTTTCTCTGTTTTCCCCTATCCTGTCCACTCCTGCCTCTACAGGTAAACCACAAAAGATATATTTACATTGTCCTCAGTGCTTTCCTCCTTATTTATGGTGTATTCTTGCAGGGTGTTTTTTTTCCTCAGTTTCTTTAGCTCAGAAATATTATGAAGGTAAAGGTTTGTTTGCTTCTGAGTGCCAGTTTCAGGCATAGGAAATATTTAATTATGACCACTTGATACAGCTCTTAATGGAAAGTGTAAAAGTATGGAACCAATAACAAGATTTTTTTATAATTTAAAAGCATGTAATACTAATAGCTGTTAAATGGTCATTAAGAAGATCAAAGGAAAAAGGGGTTTCAAATATCAATTTAAAATTATTTGTGTTTGTGACAGATCAGCTGTGTTCTGGTTTCAGAATATTCTTAACTAAAG
Source organism: Gallinula chloropus (assembly GCF_964237585.1). Lineage (NCBI taxonomy): Eukaryota > Metazoa > Chordata > Aves > Gruiformes > Rallidae > Gallinula > Gallinula chloropus. The sequence continues at coordinate 53,196,719 of NC_140090.1, forward strand.
ATGAATTCAGATTAATCAAAACTTCTTACAAGTCTTTACTGTATTCAACAAAGCTGTGATCATTTAAGGAGATGATTTTAGCTGAAAGAATAAAAAAAATTAAAATATGATTTACATTTGAAATATGGAGCCATTTCAAAATATGACTATTTTTAATGTTTGCAAATATGAGAAGTAGCTTCATCCTCTGAAAGAGCAGCATTTTTCAACGTAAGAAAAATATGCCTGCCCAAAATGAGTAACATAGATTAGTGAGGAGCTAGAAAAAAATACAGGTTATTGTTATTATCCAGGTTTATTCTCCAGATGCTGTGTAGTAAAAAAGAATGCAAAAATAGAAGAAATTAAGGAGGTGTCAAGAGGAGAGTCAAGTGGTAGCAGTGACTGAGAAGGAAGAGGGGGAGTTAGGGCCTCTTTCAGACTATACTAAGGTACTCTCTATTGCTGTCTGATGTCTCTTGTGAGGAAGCGTTGGCAGCCATGAGACTGAGTGACAAAGCTGAACTTGCAGGCTGGCTGGGGACCTGGGGGAGCACACAGCGTGTTGTCTTCCCTTGCACACAGAAGTTGAGTCCTAGGGAAGGCACCTGGCACTCCTGCCAGCTCCTACAAAGGCTCAAGCCAGGGGATTGTAATTGATGGGGCATGCAGATAGGCTGACCGTCCTGACAGTGATCTGTGCCACCCTACAACACATGCAACACTGATGTCCCTGTGAATTGTCTTCAGAAACATTAAGAAGCATTTTAAAGGAGAAGACATGGCCCAGTTCTCTTGGCTTTAAAGCTCTTCTAGTATCTGACACTTGCAAGGCTGGCTGTAATGGTAGTATTTATTCCATTGATAGGGTACACAAAGGAGCATGGAAGTTGCCCCATGCACATCAGCTGCTGGTATTTGTGGATAGGCACCTTCAAGGAAAAACTGGCTGGATAGCAATTTACAAGCTGCTCACTGCTCACAGCTTCCTCGGTGTTCTGCTTTATGTTGTCTGATAGGTTTATATATATTTCATTGTGGCTGCTGCCCACACATCTGACAGCTATGAAGCCCTTTTTTTGACATATGACTTCAGGGTATCTTGAGTCTATGTATTAGGATGAATAAAATTAAGCTCTGCTAGAAACAGAAAAGTAGGGGAAAGATGCCCTTATAGAAAGAAACAGACACATCCAGAGAGCTGATCAAACACTGAAAAGAATTATCATGTAAAGCAGGCAATGAAGTGCACAAGAACTCACGAACCGTGACTTGGGATGGAAAATAAATATTTCCAGAAAGAGCTGAAACAGAGAAGTGTGAGAACAAGGCTAAAGCCCTGCAAGGCAATGCGTTTCCTTCTTTCTTCCTAATGCACACAAATGCATTGAACTGGCCAGTCAAGCTTTTGGTTAGTCAGGGCTTTTGATTATAAAGAAACATATGAGAAGATGGTTCTGAATCAAATTCAGATATAGTATGCATGGGATATGCATGGGACAGCTGCCCCTATAGCAGTAAGAATTCACTTTCTGTACTTAGAAGAGTAGAGATACACAGATAAAAAAGAATATTAAACTATATAGAGGAGCTGTGTTATTGTGAGTGGTCTAGGATGGGATTCCTGCTTAGATTAAAGAAGGCTCACATCACGGTGCTGTGATATTTGGTAGTGTGGAGTGGGGTTTTTTTCAGCTGCATAAATGAGTTGGTTTATTTCTTCATTAAAATTCTGGCAAATGTCAGGTAATAGAGAAACACCAAGGAGGTGTTTTTGCTAGTTTTTTGTTGGGTTGTTTTTTTTTTTTTTTTGTTAGGAGGATGCAGGTTAACTGAGGTGATTTTGCTGCAGGTTTCAGGGTTGTCACAGACTTACTTTCAGGGCATGAAAATAAATGATTAGGTGTTTGTCTTGGTTTTCATTAAACTAAGGAATCTTTTTTTCTCCTGCTTTAAAAAGAAAAGACAGGAAGGGGAGGGAAAAGTCTTAAGATGAGACTGCAGCTGTGTAATAATGCTGTAATAATGGCCAGAACTCTATGTGTGTGTGTGTGTTATCTATATAAAGGTATAAGCATAGACAAGCTTGAATAAAAAAGGGATAGATCTTCCTTGAGATGGTAAATATATTTTGAAATTATTGACTTTTTTTTTTTTTGGGGGGGGGTGGAATAAATCCTTAATTTACATCACTTAGCTTCAAGGTGAAATACACAACGTGTGAAGTGATAGGGGTGACTAATTCCATCCTTTGTTTTCGTGTGTTTTAAAGTCAAGCATATGAGTCCAGAATTCAAGACAGCTAAATGTTGCCTGTTTTTGGAAGAGAAAGAAAACTATCCCCAAATAATAAGTGGTGTCACCTTTCTAGACACTTACTTAAGTTTTGGATGAATCAGCCCTGGTACTTTCTATTTTTCTCCACTGACTAGAGGGAGTACACAACTAGATTCAATAGGTGTTTAACTTGTATATGCCTTTATTAGATAAGATGCAAAGTGTCTAATATGTCTAAAATGTTTAACAGAAAGCTAACAGGATACATGATTCCTATTGGTATGAAATGGATATGAAGAAAGAGACAAATCACAGAATCTGATGTAGTATAATTTATGTGATGAAAACCAAAGAATGGAGTGAGAACTGTTTACATGGCATAACACTTAAACCACACCTGCTGCATCCCTGGTAGCACACATCTGAACACTTACAGGTATTGAGTTTCCTCCTGCTAGAAAAATTCAGCAATGAGCTGCACATTCAGTGCCATAATGTTCACTCCCAGCAAAGAAAGGCAATGATGGTGAGGAGAAAGAGGAGGAAGATGATGGAGAAAGCTGGGATTGCTGCTGCTAACCTTTCATAAGGATTGTCCTGGCCTCTGCCCACTCTGTTCTTCCGTCAGTTGTCAACAGGCCAATTGGAGGCAGCATTTCCTCTTCATTCTCTGCCATTTTGGCTATCTTTCGTAACTGAGTGAAAAGATCTCCCTCACTGAGACGACGGAAATTAATGACAACATCCAAAACAAAAAACTGCAAAAAAATGACAGAAGTCAGAAGAACAGTCACAGGTGGGTTGGACCCTTACTGGTCCAACATTTTGATTTCTCCTGGGTGGGTGCTGAGGTGCTGAAATCCTGCCTGGAGAGCCAGGCCTGCAGGCAGTGGAGCACAGAAAGACTGAGGGCTGGTCCAGGGCTCACCTTTCCTGTGTTTTTACACCAGTGTAATGCCAGTTGCTATAAGGGACTTATGTTGTATGTTGGGCTCAAATTAAACACACGTTATTTGAATAAGCTCCAAAAAAAAACCACCTGAAGAGATAAAATCAGGAAATATGTAAATAATTGCTATGGTATTATTTGTTTGAAAATAATGAAGAATCTAGAGAACTTCCAGTTGAGGTGGAGAACAGGACTTCCTAGAAAAGGGACTGCAGGGATCTACCCTTTCAGTCCAAGGTGGCCTGCAGGCACAGCTCCAGTGCTACAAATAGTCAACCTCGGCTATAGTGCGCTTTACCCAGTCAGTTGGGGCAGATTCAGGCTAACACTTCAGTATTTGTTCCTGCATCTGTGCTAACTTCCTCAGGCATAGCTTAGGCCCACCCACAGGATGGTGGTATATATTGGCACACAATATACGGCATATACTTGTCTGTCAAGAGAAGAGCATTTCCAGCAAATGCACTCTAGTAAGATATATTTTTTCTCTGTGGTTTCATTCTGTTTTATCAAAATTTTTATTTGAATGAGAAAGCAAATATATTCTGCCACATTCCTCCTTTGTGCATCACTGTACTTGGAACATAATGTGGGCTAAGGACAAAAATGCTGCAGAAGCATCTTTTGGAAATACTGACAGTGAATGCTTGGTAAGAAGTGAGCTCATACGTAGCAGGCTAATTGTGTTTCTTAACAGTTATTAGATTAGGCTCTTGAATGAATTTAAGCAAACTAAGATATATAGAGAGGTATAAAAAAAGAACACTCGTTTACCTGATTGTTACAAGCAACAATGATGTGCTCTGGTTCTGGCATTACACTGCTTTTCTGGGCCACTAGGGTATCTTTGGTATGTCCTGGAAGACGATAGGAAGAAAAGAGTCCATAGTATTGCTTCATACAGAGAGGATGACCGGACAGCTGTCCACGAGCAAAATCAACAGGTAAAGCATGGCTGGAGAGAGAGGAGGAGAAAAACAAAGCCAGAGGAAGAGAGGGGAGAGAGAGACAGAAAGGAAAAGAAATCTAATCTGTCCTTTGTTCCATTACAATTAGATCAGGTATAACACAAATTGAATAATAAAACGAGATTACAGTATAAGGGAAATAGATTAATTCCCATACCAAAGTTAAATACATCATTACTGGCAGCTTCATGCATATTCATTAAGCAGTTGCATTATCATCTAGTAGAAATGGAAATAGTAGCAGATCACAAGCAGGTTTGCAATATGCGTGGGAAGCCTGCCTAGATGGAACCCCCAGAAACTTGCCAGGACAGAAGTCAGCAGAACAGCTGGAAAAGACACAGCACCTTAAAAAATGTACTGATGAAATTCACTGCAAATCACAGTGTCCCTGTACCATGCAGAGTGCTCAGAGTGTGTGAGGGCCTTGCCTGATGAATGGGAATGACTGGGGCAATACATAGAGCATTTCTGCTTTACACAGAACCTTGCTTATGTGCCAGTCCTTACATCGACCTATGGAGGAATAGGTGCTGAAAAACACCACCTCCTAAAAGGCTGCTTTAGTGGTCAGAAAAGAAACTGAAGTTATCACAATTATGATTCTGGACTGTAAAAAAACCCACTGACACTGCAGCAGGAAATAATGCTGCACTTGCTTGGGAGAGGCACCAGAGACCACAGGAGGAAGATCTTGTGGAGCTGAGGTTTTCCCTCAACAGAAGAGTACTAAGCTCCTAGTCTCTCAGAGAGGGGCAGGGGAAAAGAAGCACACAAGGAAGTTTACTGTCATACAGCTGACAAACTGGCATAAAACATAACCCTTTATCTTGTTTAACTGTCTTTTTAGAACTGTTGCAGTTCTAATCCAGGGATATTCCTTCCATTCCTGGATCACAAACTCTCTGTATCACTTATTTCCTTGTACAGGCACTTAATTTTTTCTTCCTTATGAGAAAAACAGGGTTATTACTGTTCTCCTCCCACATTTTCCATAATGCCAAAATCCTCTTACAGTTTTAAAAAGCATCTATGATGATTTAAAATAGTGGAATAGCATGATTTAGATAAGACACTCTGTAATTATAGCAGTTAAGAAAGGGATTATTAACTCTGACTGATAGCACCAGAAAGTCTCGTACTGATTTAGGAGATCACTGTGTAGATGTCACAACTCTTTTCTGTGAGCAAGTTAGGTTTTGTTTGAAACATTTAGTCCTGGCAACTGCATGGAATACCTGCACTGTTAAAATTAAATGCCTGGATTTAGGTTGGAGTATTGTGCATCTGCATGTGGCATGATCCAAGAAGCAGTATGCTTGCTGGTAGAAGTGCTTACCAGCACCAAGGGACTGAAAATATTACAATTATGATCCTCATAATTATCCAGGAGGGGTGATAATCAAACAATAAGAACACTATGAGGACACAGTAGTGAGGATTTAAATGATTATTGATTTAAGGCAAGCAAACATGATCACATGAGTTTTTGGATCTAAAGTAGTGAGGTAAAGGTAATAATTTAAATTATCATTTGAGCAATGTGGTTTCTTTATCTCATCTCAGATGCTGTCATATAAAGACGAAGCAAACTACATTAGTATGCAGTAGTTCTTCCCAGCACATCAGTACTGGTGTATGCAGTTGCATGGCATATCTTGGACAAAAGCACGTATTCTTAAATAAGTAACTCTTCTGTAATTTCTGAGTAGCTGTCAGACTTTTGAAGTGAAAAATCAAACAGTCCCTTCCTCTTTCTTCAATTCAGAGATAATAGGGACTTTGTTGTGTCAATATGGACTTTGACTACCTCATCCAAATCAGCTCTGGCTAAAGCATATCATGCAGACAAGAAAATGACCTCTTCCCTACTGTCGTACCACGTCCCTTGTGCTTGGCTTTCCACTGTTTCTATTCTTTCAGGAATGGTGATTTCAGCAGTAAACCTGGAACATACTAGGTGGGGTTAAGTAGTACTATGTAAAATGCTGTTATGAGCTACCTCATGTATGACTTTGGGCATGTTAGAGCACCCTTGAATCAGAAGCCCTGCAGATACTCATGCAGCAGCTCTCCTTCCAAGCTACTTACGTGTCCAGTAAAGCTTTATAGTCTTGCACTCCTGAAATGAGATTGGCAGCAAACCTGCAAGTAGCAGATAGAAGTGACATCAGTCTTTTGTCATTTGGCAACACTAGGCTGTTTCTGAGAGACCAGCGAGAGCCTGAATGATTGATGACGCAGCATAAGGAGACAAAGTCTTCTGGAGGCAAGAAGAGCACCCCACCCCCCACCCAAAACCTAAATGAATTAATGTCAAGAGAAATAAAAAATCCTAGAGATGGTCCCTTCAAATGGTTAAACAGAGTACCGCAAGAGGAAGCCTGAAAGCATTTATTTAGAGAATGGGAGCAGAGGCTGAATATTTAATAGAATCCTTAACATGGGTTTCCATATCAATACTCATAAGCTGTCCAATTTATTAGAGTACTTCCTGTCCTAAGCAGATATTCTTTCTGCAGAGCTGTGGACAGGAGTATTATTTTCTGACACTGCCCATTTGCACTGTGACTGAATGGGAGGCTCTGAGAAAAATATTTCCTTGTTAAAGCACGTGCATTATAAAATGCAAAGTAGAGGTTTTTTGAAAGTTGTGTGCACAATAAATTTAGTCAGTAATGAAAGAAAGCATTTATAGCTGTGTTTAAAGTAAAAAGATACATTGCCTATGCAAAATGTTAAAATAACACGTATCGGCTTCAAGGTTCTGGCTGTTGTGTAACAGCATAAATTCACATGCAGTTAATTCTTTCAGTAATGAGCAACTAGAGAGTGCTAAAAGCAAAAGGGAAAATTGCACTATATGAAGGTACATTTGATCTGGTTTACTGTTTTAAAAGGCCTTTGGTGAAGGGCGAAGAATGGAATCCTGTTTTAAGGGTGTCTGCAGAGGTATAGTCTGTGCTTGGCTACTTGTTTACCTTTTCACTTTTTAAATTATTGTAATTGCCCATAACAGTTCAAAGGAGAAAGGTCAGTTCAGGGATGGAAAGGATGAGCCTAAAGGAAGCTGTTTCTCAGGGAGGAATGACTTCTGAATTCTTATTCTTAGATCCCTTGTGTTTCTGGTGCCCTTTTGGGTACCCGAGAAGGATTATTTAATGCCCAGGTGACCTTTTCTGTTTGTAGGGTGAATATGAGTCCTAGGGATGGCATGGTAAAGACCTTTTTCTTTAAGCAATGTGTCAGAGATTAGTATTTTTTGTTAATTGCAAAATGGTTTACTTGAATTATACAATGAAAAGCTTTGCAAATTCTCCTTTAAAAATTGTAAATCACATGGTATTTTTTTTACATGCAATAAATGTAACAGAAACGACACTTTTATTTCTAAATATAAGTATGTGTAACCCCAGAACCACTGCCCTCAGTCAGCAGGCCTTGTAGGAAATTATTTAATGGTTGCAGCCCTTATTTTTTAATGAAAGTTGATTGTCTTTTTGCAAAAGCAGTACATTTAAAATATCCTTTCATTTAGTAAAAGCTTGGAAGTCATAATACATTACCTCAGCTGGTCATTTACATCCTTGAAATGCTGACGAGCAAAGATAATGGCTGGGCTAGAATTGACTGGAAGAGGTAGCCTGTTGTTGAGGTACATGTCATCCAGCCAGTAGTTAAACACCTGAAGGAAGGGGACATGAAATCTTAAAGCTATGAACAACAAAAGGCAGTCTGGGAGTGAGGGGAGAGTGCTCGGTGCTCCTGGTGTCAGGCATGGGCTCTGATTAATGGAGCTGCCGAGCATTTTCAGTCTGGGCTCTGTGACCTCAGCTCAGCTGAAATCAGCCGCAATTCCATAATCCTATTTTTCAATCAATGGCAATTTACAGTATGTTCCATTTAAAAGTAAACAAGCTCAATATTGTGGTGGTTTGGGTATTTTGTTGTTTGCTTCCCTCTACAACCAAAAAACCCCTCTGAATACAACATGCTGACTCTTGAATAGTGACTGGTATATATTTGAGACAGACAGAATTTTACTAGTAATGGCTTTCCTCAGGGGGCTTCAAATATTTGTCAATGATGCCAAGATGCTCTGTTGTTAGATACTGTCCTGCAGCAAGACAGAGTGGGAAGAGAATGTCTTGAGCCTAATGGCTTGGTCCTGCTGATACTTGCATGTGGATAGGGGCCCTGGAGAATTCCCTCTGTGTCCACTGACACAAGTGCAGATTACTGAAGCTTGACCCAGACAGACACATATTAAATTTCTAACAATTTTTATTGAAAACACAGATAATGGTAACCTCATTCCTTTATATCTGAGCAGAGTTTGAAGAATCATTATTTGGAAAATGGAGGCTTTCATAAAAAGATCAAATGGTCTTTCCGAGTTTAGCGGGCTTGCTTTGCATATAGTAACTATAAACAACAACAAAATTATGCAAAAATAATTATGAATGCATGCATCAGTTGAAAAAGTTTTCCTCTGAGATATTTCATCTCTGTTAGAACAGATGCTTCCCCCACAGTCTCTGGAGTCTTCAGGAGACCAGGCTAGAGCTGTACCTCCTGGCAAGTTAAATTCCAGATAAAGCACTTCTAGTTCTTCTTAAGAATGAGGGTTTTAATTTTAATAAACAGTATTTAAAACTGAGACATTTAAGAAAATGTTTATGCATCTTTCCTCTGTAATTTTCGTGTCGTAAGTGGTTAAATGAACAGTTGTTTCCTGGAACACTAATTGTCATTGGGAGCATTATTTAGTCACCAGAAACATGAAGTTGTATGATCTAACAAAATGAGATTGGGTGGCATTTAGCAGAGCCCTCAGACTCTTAGCAAGTAGTTCAGAAATTAAGTACCGCTTTTAAAATAAAAGCATGGCCAGTAGCATAGCCTTTTTTTTTTCTGACTACAGCAGCAATTTGATGGAGTTTTCTTGCAAGTTGCACCACTGAAAATTTAAGGTAGAACGACATTTCACTGACATCCATACCAAACCTGCAGGATTTCACTGGACCCATTAAATGATTCACCGTGTCTCTCTTACTTGCTGGAATGGAAGCACTTCAATAAAATCCGTGTTTCTAATTTTCAGCTACTGTATTCAAAAATGGTTAATGCAGGCAGGATGAAATGTGACTTTGTGGAATGATAAAATCTATTTTATCTACTGCTTATTTAATTTTCCTGTCTTGGGAAGCAGGAAGCTGAACTTTTTTTTAAAGGCTGAGGTCTCAATGTGGTCTGTGAGATAGATCAAATATATAACTGTGTACCTGTGTATGTATATTCAACAGAGTAAATACTTCAGGGTAACTACTTTGGTATGGTGTGACAATGAATGGCAAATAATAGTTTGATTTAAAAAAGAATAATTCCTATCCTATAGTATTCTGTTTGAGTAATTTGATTAGATCAGAGCTTTGGCTATATGGGTATGCAAACCACTTTGTATAGCCCTATCAGCAAGTGTTTTTCATTTTAATAAAAACTCTAAATCCTGTTGTTAAAGGGAAAAGAATAAATTGCATCAAAAGAGGGTGTAGTATAGTGCCTCTTATAAATAGACCTGACATCTGCATTCATGTGCCTGAACAGCATGAATTCCAATGTTTACATCAATAAATTGTTAATCTGGAATCTGTGAAAACACAATACTGACATGGATTTTGACATAGTTGGGAAATTCTAGCTTAACATGTCTGAAATATTAATTTCCTTTGGTAGAATCTGATGTGACCCATTTTCATTGACCCATTGAAAGACAGCAGTCGTCACATATTGAACATCACAAAGTCTGTAAAGGAGCATTATCCATTTTTCTGTGCTTACCCAGTTTGTTGTCTTTTCCCTTCTTTCCTCGAGGATTTGCTGCAAGGATTCCCCCAGGCCTCCTGCAACTCCAAACTGTTCCACAATGACCTTGGTCTTTCTAAATTGTTCCTCTGGCACCAAGTGTTTTGTGCACTTTAGGTACATGTGTAAGGTCTGTTGCAATGGTGGGACTGGAAGTTTTGGCACTGCCTAATTTTAAAAAGAAAAATAAATAAGTAATTCTACTTGTAGCCAAACTGTCCTCTCTTTTTTTTTCTTCCTTTTTTTTTCTTCTGTTGCTGATTAAGATATTGCATTCCTTTTAAAATCCATTTATTCTGTTTTAGCAGTTGAGATGCCTGATTACTGCAAATGTAATTGTGCGACTTCAGTGGAGTTTCAACAGATCTTAAAGTGCCTGGATTTTAGGACATAGTATGTAGTTGTATGCAATACTGAAGCTGTGATACCTCACCAGTAGGTTTATTTGTAGGTCTTTTGCCATTAAAGGTTTCAACTGGATAAGGCAGGAAACTAGTGGGAAACAGAACAATATTCCTTGGTAAAAAATCTAGAAATCCTAGGACAAACGGAGAAATTAGGCATGATGCAAGCATATAGTCTGAGTTAGACTCTAGGAAATCTTCAAATACATTAAAGCATACTAAAATAATGCATTAAGAGGAAGTATTTCAATAGTAAATAACTACATTTCACTTGTAATCAGTAATACCATGGGTTATTACTTCTCTGATTGCTAATATGTCACTATAAAATTGTAGAAATAGAAAATGTGCAGGTCTACCTATTTATTAGCACTGACTGCATAAAATCCTCAACTAAATCTGTGCTTTACCCTGGCAAACCTCTACTGTCAGCTTCATAAAAGTTTATACTTGTTTTATCCTTACCCTGTTTGGAACAAGAAACCAATAGTATCTGGGAAGAAAAAAATCTCATCCTGTCCCTGCAATTAAGCTTCCCTTGTCTTTTAATGTAGAATTAACCAAGTGAAGTGTAATTAGTAATTTAGAAGCTGGGGAAATATGGAGGCAGTGGGAAAATCAAGCAAGGAGGTAATCCATCCAAGACTTGTAAATTGTAAGAATCTTATGTCTTAAGCATCCATTCCTCAGGAAGATGGACGTTTCCTAGTTGAGAAATGGTCATCTACTTCATTTGTGCTTGTCCATCAGTCATTTGTGTAGACCATAAACTTTGGGAAGGTTTATTTCTATAATTTGATTTTTATCTGTCTCCTAAAGCAGGTAAAGTTTAGAATTTTTTTTACTAGCTCCTGATACAATACACAGTTATTTTCAGAGGATCACAGGACCATATCGTGATTTCAGTTAGAAGAGGTATGTGGCAGTCACCTAGTCCCACCTGCTGCTCAGAGCAAGGCTAGCTGCAAGCTCCTTTGCTAGTGCATGCTGGGAGGGAAGGGGTGGAGGAAGTGGTCTGAACAGAAGGCAGGGAGTGAGTATCCTCTGAGCTCGACCTTTTGACATCCACAGAAAAGTCACTGCATTGTATTTCCCTATCTAGAACATTTCAGATACTCATAAAAAGTGTCACAGGATTACCTGTTATTAATAGAAATGCAAATCCAGAACCAGCCTGTAATGCACCCTGCATCTCAGAAATAAAAGAATGGTAATTCTACAGTTTCAAGCTCTGTTTGGTCAGGGCTTATCTCTTTTGTCATTGATTCCTTGGTCAGTGGCAATAGATGTGCCAGATAGTATTTTTTTTTTTTGATACCTGGCTTTGGCCCTACCTTTCTAGGGAAGGTTACTCTACAGTTCATGACTTTGCTTAGACAAAAAGCTTTAAACCAAGGGGTTAACTACTTATAGACACAGGCGTATGGCATCTTTTAAACCAGCTTGAAAAGGAATCCCATGTAACCGTTTGATAGTTCTGTACTATTAAGAAATAATAATGTGCAATCTCTCACTATAGTAATGCATCTACTGTTGTCTAATAATACTTCACTTACTGGAATTCTTCCTGGGATGTTGGGAAGAAGAGTGTATTTGGATATGAGAAGCGCTAATGTTAAATCAAAGTTCCTGATTATAAACTGCTACAGGATACATAGTGTTCCCTAAAATGAAGAAATCAGTTCTGGAACAGAGCTTGGTTTACAATTACTATATTAATTTACAGCATTAAAAGCTGTTAAGTCATCTATTTGCAACCTTTCTTTCTTTTTTTTTTTTCTTTTCTTTTGTTTTCCCGGAAACAGTCACTTACTGTCTCATCTTTACTGCATGTATCTTTCTCTTTCTTCTGCATGTTTTTTTCTAGGACAGGCATTCCTGCATTTCTGTTGGTATCTTTTGTTGAGGACAGAAATTGAAGCCACTTGGGGGCACTTATGGAGCCTCACGCCTCAGTTCTGGAGATAGAAAAGATTTAAAGTCTAATCAGTACCAATTATTTATAACCAAAACATACATGGACAGTATTCCCTGTGCAAGCACACACAGAAGCTTCAGAATGCAAACTGAAGAGAAAGAGAAGAACAACATTCAAAAGCAGCTGAACTAAGCCCTGTGGAGATTGCTCTGACATTCTGTTTGTCTTATTTTGCTATAAATTTGTCTGATGCACATATATCATCCCTTCTCAGGATGGTTTATTTTGTGCCATGATTTGCCCATTTTGTGTTACTGTTGCATATTAGCTGAATGTACTTAGGTCAACAGAGGTTATAGTAAAGTTGCAGTTTTCTATTTAAGAATCTTACATGTCCTCCTTTTACCATCTTATATGAAAGCACCACAGTCTTAAAATGTATTTGTCACTGCATGGTTCTGTGGACACAGTGAGGTGCTGTCCTCTGCATGAAAGGTGTGGAGGCAGTGGAAAGGGGCTTGATGGAGATGTGCCTTTGCCTCTGCAGGCTAGAAGCTCAAAGGGTGGCAGTGCTTTGGGGCATAGCTCTGGGCTCAGAGGCCCTGTGAGCCTGCCTAGGCTGGCAGCTGGCAATGGGAGGACTGCATTTGAGCACTTCGCACACCAGTCTTTCCAAACAGCATATACCTATCCAGGGAGGTGACTTAACCTGCCCAAAGTCAGTGTGACGGAGCAAATACTTCCACTTGTGTTTCTCAAATATTGTGCTTACCCTAGTTTTCACTTGTAAAGATGCCTTTAATTCCTTTTCTGTGTAAGAACAAACTAGATGGCACGTAGTATTATATTCTTCTGATATAAGACAGCCCACATCGAGCAGTTGTCTTTCAATTATGGCAGTACAGCTAAAGCAGAGTCAGTTCTGTGTGTTCATAGATCTTGATGGATCACAGGGTTGGGGGGTTTTTTTGTTGTTTTCTTAAGTTACTTTGTGTGTATGTAAAGTATAAAAGACAACATATGTTGACCACGTAGAAAATAACATATTTTTTCCTATGAAAAGTATACATTCAGGGCACAAATTATTTCTACAACAGCTTTTATGAAAAATTTGGATAAAAACCTACAGTATATGAAAGTGAGATGAAGAGTTTTGTTTAGCAGTGGGCAGGGCTGGCAGTGCCTCATGCCACTCCTCAGGAATTGGTGTGGCTATTCCAGCCTTGCAGCTTCAGCATTAATCTGCCAATGTCTATGTGGTCACTGACACCTTGTGTTGATCCTGTCCTGTGCCGGCTGCCACTGTGGCCGTGTGCTGTGAAGTGGGTTGTATAAGGTTGAGATGCGTCCCTGGGGCTCTGCAATGAGGCACACAGCAAACTCATCTTGATCTGTCATCTGCTCACAATTTCAATCCAGGTGAGAGACTATTTCCCTTATGGAACAGACACATTAACCCGCTGCGCTGCTCTGCTCCCTCTCATGTGCTACGTTGGTCTCATGCACTCCTCTCATAGCAACACACACCCAAAACACTTCCAATAGTGGACAGGACCTGTAACTCTTGGAAGACTGTCTTGCCCAGTTGTTTGGGCTGGCCTCAGCTCCCCACCTGCGTTCAGATCCAAGGCAGCCATTTTGTCTTCAGAGCCCCTAAAACTGTATTCTCCTAAAAGAAAAATCCTGCTGGCATTCTTGCTGGCACTTTTGTCCTTTCTTTCCTTATGTTTTTTGTCAAACTGCAATATGGAGTCACACCAACTACAACTCCATACTGACTCTCTGTGTCTGTGGGAAATGCTGCTACTAACAGACTCACATGTCTGTAAAATCAGTGAGATAAAGTTTGGGGGTGGTGGCCTGACCTGTACTTTTGTCTGTCATGGGGATGAACTGCAGCTTTGTCTCTGGTCAGGCGCTGCCAGCTTAGACTATTTTTACTTAATATTTGCTGAATAAAGGACAAAAACCTGACAGAAGAGAAAATCCTGCAGAAATTCAAGATAACTTCAAAGTTTCTCACTGGAATGGATGTGAGGTGCATTGTCAAAGTTACTAGGCAAGAAAAAAATAATAATCCTATCTGTTTTTATACAGCTGGCTTAGCTGGAGGGCTGGGGTGAGCAGCTTAGCAGCGTGGCTGCAAGTCACGGCAGGCTGGGAAGCAAAGTGGTCTTCCTACGGCTCAAAACAGCAGCTCAAATCCACAACAAAAGGCACTGATCTCTCTGTTAGCAGATAGCAGAGAAGGACTGAAATAAGCCCATGTGCTTATACTTCAGTTCTGCATCAGCTGTGGACTTGTGGAGACAGCTTGCCGTCTGTGTGGTTGTTGGGGCATTGCACTCAGCCCCCACCGATTCATCTTCACTCTCGCTGTTATCAAGACAAAGTTCTCAGGAATTTATGCTTAGAGTTAAGAGCAATGTAAGCGTTATCAGGGGTACATGTGTGAAGTGCCGCTGCTGCGGCCGTTGACATTACGAGATGAGCGGCCCTGCCGCCATCCGTCAGCTCCCCGCCCCGGGCCGCAGCAGCGGCAGGACCCGTCGGGGAGCGCTCACGCTCCGCCGGAGGCTGCCGGCGCGCCCCGACACCTTTCCGCGCCTTCCCTCCCCGGACCGCCCGTCGCGGCGGGACTCGCGGGGGGCGTCAGCAGCGAAGCCCCGTGGGAGCCGCCGGCGACGGGGAGTTTGGCGAGGGGAGCCCTCTCGGCTCCGCACCGCGGTACCCAGCTCCCCCGCTCCCGGGCCCGTGGCTTACCCGCCCCGGCACTTGCAGCCGCGCCGTCGGAGGCGCGGGGCTCGCAGCCCGCCCGCCTGTACCTGCTCGTCGAGGCGCTCCGGAGAGGCTCCGGGGAGGGGTCCGCGCGTCGCGTCGGCTCTGTCCAAGGTACCGCCGCCTCCTCTGCGGCCAGGTCCCCTTTGGGCGGGGGCGTGCGGAGGGCGGCTCGTCTCCGTCGCCGCCTGGCTCCTCCCCGCCCGGTACCGCCCGGCCCTACCCGGCCCTACCCGCCCCTCCGGCTGCGTGCAACAGGCGCTGCCACCCTCCCTCCTCCCGGGTCGCGCCGCTCTTGTTCTGCCCCTTATGCCGGATGTTCTTGGCGGTGGCACTGGCGCCAGCTCGCCCCGTGCTGGTTGTGTCCCGGCGCGCGGAGGGAGGAGCCGGGCAGAGTAGGGCTCAGCCGGGCAGCGCGGGGCTCTCCCGCGCCCTTACTGTCGGCGGGGTCAGCCGAGAGGCTCCCCGGCGGCGGCGGAAAGGGGAGCCCATGAAGGTTACAGCTCTCCGTGGCCCAGTGTCGAGTAGTGTCGCCGTGGGGTGTCTGCGGCTCCTGAAAGCCCCGTGGCCGAGCAAAGCGGAGGGCGCTACCAGCGGGCACCGCTGCGTGAGGGGCAGCAGCCCGCGAAGGGGGGGCAGAGATTTCAGGAGCGGCCGGGGATCTGCGACAGGCGCCCGGGGCTGGCAGCGACCCCGGGGCGGCGGCAGCAGCGGACCGTGCCGGGGCAGAAGCGGGGTCCGCCCCGGGGCGAGCGAGCCGGAGGAGGCGCCGTTGTTGCCGCTCACCGCAAAGAAGGCGGCTGCGGTTTAGGGAAGCGGGGCTCAGCTCCTGCCGCGGTGGCCATTGCTTCTTTGGCAATCCCGCCGTGCTGAAGCACCGTCCTGCTGTTTCCATGAGTTTTGCGCCGCGCGAGGTGCGGCTCGGCCGCCCCGACAGGAGCTGCGGCGGGGCCACGCGTCCCGCGCCGCACACCGCAGCCGGCGAGCGGGCTCTGCACGTCTCCCTCGCGGTGCCTGGCTCTCCAGGGACGGGTGCAAGCTCCTTAACACTTGCCGTGGCCGTTTACACATATTTTTTTCACTTCTTGATATTATAAGTAATTTATTTTGTTTCCTAACGAGATAAGAATTTAAAGAAACGATTTTCTTGTATATTAAGATAAATTTACCGGGCAAATTATGCACTCTGGTTCCATTGTGGTCGGATCGAGGGTTTCCACTTTTTGCAACGGTTTGAACGAGGCTCTTCTCTTCTCTTTTGTTTAATTCCTGTCGGCTGCACTGAGGCGGGCACGTTGCGATTGGGACAGCATTCAGCACCACGGAAGGCGTTTCCCAGTGTTGTGTCTGAGGGAATTTTCTCTTAATTACGGGCAATTTTTTAAATATAAAAAAACCTGAAATTCATAATTGTGAGAATTTAAATTAAATTTGCATGACAATACGCGGAGCTGCTTTTAGGTGATCGATAGCGTGTTCGAGGTGCAATGTTGTTTGCTTGGACCCATTAACATATGTTTTGAAGAATAAATGAGGACACCATGTACCTGTGTTTTCTTCTGGGCAATTTTGGTAACGGATGAGGTTTGTGTTATGGGGAGTTGTCACCGTAGGAGTTACACTGAGCCCAGCCAGCTCCCTCCCTCAAACAGCCCTCAACAATGAAACAAAGACAATCAATCCCCTTCAATTCCCTTTATTCAGATCATATTATTCTTGTAGTTTGGACTTCAACATAATATAGCATATTGCACTTACCGGAGAGCAGCACAACAGAGAAAAAAAGGTACAATACTTCAGTTTATTTCCAAAGAAGAATAAGATGTTGTGATAGTTGTTTCTCTTAAATATATGAAACCAACTGAAAATCTAGAGTTTATGTACACAAGATTTACTAAGTCCCTGAATACACCATTCAAAATTTTACACAGACTTTTTTGCTTTTCTTATATTTTTACAGAGATATACAATATGTCACACACAGTTTCAGCTTGAGAAAACTTTGCACAATTATACCCCAGATATGAGGCTGTTGGTTTTTGTTTTGGTGGGTTTAAGTTTTCCCCCACAGATTATTCATACCAATGATTATTCAGATAATTTTCTTCACGCTTGACCCCCCATTCCCTACCCTCTTCACCTTGTCAAAATGCTGAAGGAAATACTGATTAAAAATAGGTCTAGAAGAAGAAAGCCATTACATCATGACAAAGGTTAAACTGTATATATTGCACATTGGTACAGAAACATAATGCAGTAACTGTTTCATCCCTCCCTTTCCCTGTCTCCCACGCGTCCCTCCTTGCTCCTGGGCTGGGCTACATGGGGGAACCTAACTGTACTCGTAGTCTGATGAGTCCTCCTCAGACACCCCTGTCAGGTCTCTGCGGTAAGAGTCCATGCCATTCTCCTCCATCTCGCCCGCTGGCCGGACTCTTTTGCCTGTGCCTTTGCGCTCCTCCATTTTGATGGTGTCATAGAGTCCTTTGGGTCCTTCTTCAAGGAGAATGTTCCTCTCTGAGTGAGAGGGTTTCATTTGGCAGACGTTTTTGAGTAAGAGGAGAACAGGGGCATAAAGCACGTTGGCGAGCCCCATGCCCAGGTTGAGCTGTGCAAAGCCCATGGTGTGCACAATTTGGCCAGCCACGATGGGCCCCAGGGCATACGCCACAGAGTAGGAGATGTCTGCAATGGCATAGACACTGCCGTAGACAGAGACGTGGCGCACATCCACCAGGAAGGCCAGGGTGGGCAGCAGGGCCGTGTCCACCAGGGCGATGCCGAAGCAGATGCCGCAGAGGGGAATGATTACCTGCCCGAAATTCCTGCAGGCTGGCACCAGACAGGAGCTTGCACCAATGATGGCCATGCCCAGGGCCCCGTAAAACCACTGGAGGTGGGGGTACGCAGCTGCCAGTCGGACGGTGACGTAGACACCCAGCACGTGGGGGAAAAAGGCTGGCAGCCAAGTGAGGCCCACCTCCCACTCACTGGCCCCCATGGAGTCCTTCATCCAGTTGGCGATGGTGGGCTCCAGGAAGGCCAGGGGGATGTTGCAGGTGGCCAGGGCCCCCGCCACTACGGCGATGTAGGGGTCCACCATGAGGCGGTGGATGGGGGTGCCGACGGGCATGTTGGCCCGCGCCCCGGCGGCGCAGGGTGGCGCCAGGGCCAGCAGCAGCAGCCCGTCAAGGAGGCAGACGCAGGCCAGCACCAGGAAGGGCACCCGCTTTCCCACGAACTCGTAGAGGACTCCACCGAAGGGGGGGGCGGCCAGGCTGCCGAAAGAGATGCAGGCCAGCGCCGTGCCTAAGGCGCGGCTCCGCGCCGGCTCCTCGGCGTAGCGGTCGGCGATGAGGGCGATGCCGGCCGTGTCGGCGAAGGCTGAACCCAGCCCCTGCAGGCTGCGCGCCGCGAACAGCGTCGCGTAGTTCTCCGCGAAGGCGAAGGTGGCGGTGGAGAGGAACATGACGACCAGCCCGGCCAGCAGCGGCGCCTCGTAGCCCACGCGGTCGATGAGGGTGCCGCTGAGCGGGTTCACCAGCAGCTGCAGTATGGCCTTGGAGGCAAAGAGCACCCCGATCTGCACGTCCTCGTTGCCCGACGCGGCCGGCGGGTACCGCGCCTGCAGGAGGCTCCAGTTGCCAGTGCCGCTCTCGTTGCCCCCCGCGGGCGCGGACGGGCGGGCGGCGCCCCCCCTGTCGCGCATGGCCGCGATGTAGTCGGGGATGATGGGCACGATGACCATGTACAGCATGTTGTCCAGAAGCAGCGCCACGCACACCACCACCAGCAGAAGTCGCCGCTGCCGCCGCGCTTCCCCCATGGCGGTGCCCAGTCGCCGCCGCCGCTCGCCCACCGCCTCCGAGAGCCGTGCCACGGCGGCCCGCGCCCGGCCCGAGTCCCCCGCCTCCGACATCGCCCTTATTGCTGCCGCCGCCCCGCCGCTGCCCGCATGGGGCACGGCGGGGGCGGCCCCGCCGCCTCCGCCGCCCGAGTCGCCAACCGCCGCTCACCTCCCGGTGGCCGCCGCCAGCCCGCGCCGCCGCTGCGAGGCGGCTCCGAGGGGCCGGCCCTCCATCACCACACTAATAAGCGCCGCGCACGGAAACCCCACCCGCCCCCGCCACCGCGCCGGCCCCGCGCCCCCCCCGCCGCCGCCCGCCCGGCGCGGCCCCGCCCCGCTGTATCGCGCTAGTGGCGTGGCGACAGCTCTGTCCGGCCGCGGTAAGGGGGCTGCGGGGCGGGGGTATCGCCGGTCCCTGCCTGCCTCGGGGGAGTGATTGGGGGGGCGGAGCGGGGGAGGTGGTATGGAGGCGGTCCCACCCCCGAGGCGGGAGCCCGCCGGCAGCTTTCACCGCCCCGACGGCGCGGCTGCCCACGCCCCCCCGGGCGATGCTGGAAGCAACCCCGGTTCCCACGACTGGAGCCCTCGCTGGACCTGAACAGCGCAGGGGCAGCCGGCAGGGTTCCGACGGGCGCCCGCCGGTGCTGCGTGCAGCGGTCGCGTGTCCTCCCGCTGCCGTTGCCTTGCGGGGCGGTCCAGAGCACGGTTCGCCCGCGGGCTTGGCGATTATCGGCTCGCTCTCTGTGCGGTGAGAGCCGCAAAGGCCCCTTAGCCCGCCATCCGGGGCCGCAAGAAACCGCTCCCCGCTCCCCGGCCGCCCTGTGCCTCCGTGCTCCATCCCGGAACCACCGGCTGCCTCCGTCTGACCCCGAGAACTGCTCCCCGGGACAGGCCGCCAAAACCCGGCGCAGCTCCCCCGCTCAGGATACACTCCCGACGGCGCGGCCGGGCCAGGGCAGGACGCAGGGGCGGCCGGGGGACCTCCGGCTAACTGGGAGCGGGGCTAGACAGGGCCGGGCTGAGCCTTGGCCCTCCTCGCGGCGGGGGGTGTGCCCCTCCGGGGACAGCTCTCCCAACTTGGAAGCCCCTGAAGCTATATTGGAAAGCAGAGAGCAACACAGTCCCTATCTTCCTGTGTGGGTGCATGTGCGTGTGTAGCACTGTGACAAACACCAGAGAAATAACCTTCGAGTGTGGTTGTATTACGGACTTCCCGCATTTTGCCTGGCCGGTGCTGGGAGCCCGTGCAAGAAAAGCAAGGGGCCTCGCTCGGTGCAGAGGCTTTGGTATTAGGAAGATACTCCTGGCATAAAGCAGAGGGCAAATATAAATTCTTCTGTAGCAGAAGTGACACGTGGGCTGATTCAGGGAGGGTTTCTGCAGAAGGCTGTATGAAATAACTGAATCTCTCAGCCAAGCAGTTCCTGAGTAGCTGTGGAGTTTGGGCGCCTTCATTTGCTTGCGTAGCTGGGCTTCCATGCCTGAAAGGGAGATTATTTATCTGTCAGTTGCTGTGTCTTGCTCCCTTGCAAGAAAACTGTCTGAATGGCCAGGAAGACTTTAAGATAGATCCCTGCGTGGAGTGGCATACTGATCTGACTGTGCTCAAACAGGAGTGGAGTCTTAAAGCACACTCGAAATAACAATACTCCCAAGTGTTGATATTGCAATTGTTAGCATTATTTGTTACTCGTTTACTACCCTGCTGTGAAACTGATGAAATGCTCCACTGACAACAGGGACAAAGCTCTTGACCTAAGACTCTAAATAAGGTAGTATCCTAAACGCTTCAAAGGATCATTTCAGAGTGTAGAAGGAGAGCTGCTGAGGCAATAGAAGAGTGTTATTAGAAGGGTACTGAGCTGAACGCCATGGCTGCTGTACTTGGCTGCATGGTTCAGACTACTTGTTACATGCAAGATTGATTTAGCTGGGGAAAAGCCACACAACACTGCAAAGCCCATCCTCCTCCGATTCCTTAAACAGACTCTGGGGGTAGCAGTCTGAGAATGTGTTTCTGCAAGGGACTGGGCACAGGAGGAGCAGCTCCCAGGATAAGGAAACTGCTTAAGGATGCACCTCCTGTTTGGGATGGATATCACGTTTGTAGTGAACGGTAATGGGTTGGGGGTAGATATGACTTTGGATCATTGCTGTGCTGCAGTCAGGAGTATTGGAATCTTGGCTCTTGCCTGATGAGGCACTTTATTTGATTAAAGTTTCCCTTTTAATCAGAGATATGGCCATTTCCCGTCTCTAAAATGGAATCTGGCTCGGGGGGTCATGTCTGGATAATAAAGGGACTGGTTCTCTTGTCTCAGGGGAGCTGATATCGAATTTATTACCATCAAGGGAAAGCAGAATTATACTTGTAAAATGTTGCATAATAAATTTAGCCTTCTTAGTAAATCAAATCAGCGGATACCCTTATCTGCAAGAGATGCGTCATCGCTACGTGAGCTTTTCTGACTAGACAGAACTAATGGGGAGAAAATGTACCTTCAAATGTGGTCAAAGTTGATGGATCCACAGTAAATTAAACTTTAAAAAAAGTTCTCTGTGGTGTTTAGCTTAGGAACTCATAATTATATTTGGGAAGGGACTTCAGGGTGAGATGAGATGACTTTTAAAATTTTGTACTTTTATCCCAAAGCTCAGAAGATGCGACACTTACTTGGTTTGAGAGGAGGAATGTGGAGGAGGTGATGTACTTCATTTGTCCTCCAGTGGTTTTGGAAAGCCACTGTTAATGTCAAGGAGATGGAGAAGAGTTTAGGTCTGTATAAAGAACAGAGCTGACTGCACCAGGATGTCTTACCACCTTCTTTGTTCTAGAGGCTGTAGATGAAGGAAAATGCAGCTCATGATGTCTTTTGCAAGAGGAATTTGTTCTTAGTCCAAAAACAGTGCAAGGCACAGGAGGGGAAATTATGTTTAGGATCTTGAAGATTTTGGAAACAACAGAAAATATGTAACACACATATATATATAGGAATGATATCACTTCAAGCTGAACACGAGGGAAAAATTTTGTATGACCAGTTGGTTACACTTCTAATGCTTGTGTTTAAAAAGAAAGACCTATCTGCCTTGGAAATTTTGGAAGAACGAGGAAGATTTCTCTGCAAACATCAAAATAAATATCCTAGTAGTTAATCAGAAAAAATGACTTGTGTGCAATCTGCTCTTGCTTGTCCTGCTACCTACTGAATTGATAGTTCTTGCTCTTTGGAATGACAGTTGTTTCTGATGCCGTATCAGGGTGATTTTACAGAGAGAAAGAGAGAGAAAGCAACAACTGCTGCAATGCACTCTGCTGTCAGGAATGGACCTAAGTTAATTGTACATCCTTAGGAGTCTTTCTTCCACAGGAGACAAAGTTTTTGCTATGAGGACTCCAAACACAATGAGTCAGAGAGTTGAGTTTCTCATGTCTGCAAAATAGTAATTTTCTTAATAGCCCACATACTTAATGTCTGTAATAGACACCTTATCCTCTTAAGGATATGGCAGTACCTTTTTGCACTTAGTGCTAAACTAATTATGTGTTTCTTTTCTAATTTTAATTTATGGTTAAAAGACTTGCAGATCTGATCCCTGCCAGATAGTCGAGGCTCACCTAGTGTGACAAATGTGTTATAATCTTTAGAAGTGTGATGGAGTAAACGGGAGGGCATAGAAGGTGAAGTCCATTTTCAACAACTTAATTTCACAAAGCATTTTTGTGCACAAAATAGCAGGGCTGTCAAACAGAAGCCTACAAATGATTGCCATGAGGGGAATTATTGAGAAACTGTTGGTTATTTCACCTTAGCCATTAGTGTATTCCTGTAGGTTAGTGGTAGTTGAGCTTCCTGCCCTCCCTGTTGGGCACTCAGATCTTGGTTCCCAAGGCAGACAGGCACACGGGTGCAGCCAGAGGCACATAAAGGCACACACTGGAGCTTTAGAGCAAACAGAGGAAAGAGGGAGTCCAGGCAGGGGCTGGCAAATCCCATGGCTGGTGAGCACCAGGAGCAGGTGAGGAGGCCGGGAGGGGGAGAGGAGGCCAGGCAGGGCCCCGTGCCCCTGGTTCTGCTTTGGTTTCCCACTGGCTCCATATGGTTGGCAGTACTGGCTGGACAAGCCTTACCCACTTTGCTCCCACCATGTGGATTTTGCTGTTGGCAGGAATAGCCACTAGGCACAGCTTTCTGGTGAGATGGTGTCTGTTGTTAATTCTCTGTAAGTGTCATCTCTTGTCTGATGATACTGGTGCCTGTCCATTTCTGTAAAAGCTGTGTTCAATAAGCACAACTGTTCTTGTCAATAACTTTTTATTTTATTTTTTTTTGAGAAGTGGTAAATGGTCTGGGTTTTGGTTTTGTTGGGTTTTTTTAACGTTCTACCTGTACTTCATGCTGCTTCACTCTTTGGCAGTAATGCTTAGAGATGGACAGAAAAATAGGTGAGGAAGAGGAGAAAGTAATTTCAAGGTCTGTGTCTAAGCTGATGTTAACTCTAGCAATAGTCAGTGTCTTGCTAGTTGTAATAGTTGTGCAGTTCCAGTTAAATAAGAGCTATTAAATTATAGCATGTCTTCCAACTCTGAAAATACAGGATATTCTCCGCAATAAAGTAAAATCTCTACTTTTAAATGACTGAGTGAATGGAGTTTCCTCTACCACCCTTGGAGTACAATTAGCTGTCCAATAAAATTCATAGCTTGAGTAGTTGCCTGATGTTCAGTTTGAAATTTCTTTTCCTGTTTTGTTGCCACTATGCCTGTGTCTACTTTGTGTATCACCTTAAACCAGCCTTGTCTCTTCCTTACATCCTTCAAACATTTGCTCTGTCAGTTGCAGACTAGACAAGGAATACAAATGTTGTCCATCTTTGAGATTCAAGAAACAGTTATAAGATCTGGGAAGATCCTGCTCTTCCCAACAGCTGCTTCTCTTCCTAGTACTTTAGCATCATTTTGTCCCATCATGTCTTTCTTTGCTCTTTTGAGGAAGCCTGTCAAAATGTCCCCCAACCAACTATAAATATATTGCTTTTTTTCCCCAAAGTTATGCTGTTTTTCAGCTTTTCAGTTGTAAAAATACAGAACCTATCCTTATTCCAAAACCCCACAGGGTTATGCATGCACTCATTTCTCATTCAGTTTTTCAGGGAGCAGGAAGTGAAGAAATATTTGGATGCTACTGATTCTCAACATGCTTTTCCATTAGCCAATTGTGTCTGCTCTCCTTTTGGGCATTCCTGTGGCCCAAATCAAGTTTCTCATTAGCTCCTTGTTGCTTAACAGGCTCTCAGAACTAGGACAGCGGGAAACACATCTGCCTCACACACACAAATAGTTTCTATAGCTTTAAAAGTGGTATCATATTGACAGTCTGATTTGCAGACAGTTTAGGTGTGGGCTTCCATCATGCTAGGTATTTTCCTTGTGCTGGCTACAGAAGAAAAATGTCTCAAATAGTCTGACAGATATTTTGGTTTGGTAACCTGCAAAGTGATTAACATCATCCCAAGCAGAATGAGTTGAATATGAATGTTTTACTTCAATGGAGAGGCAGATCTTTGGTAAATAACTAAGAATGCATTTATAGGAAATATTGCACGTGACATAATCCAGTGACAGGATACAAGTCAGCTTGTACCTTCATACAATTAAAGTGAAATTTCACTGTCAAGGAAACCTCTGGCATCTGGCAATTTTGTAATGCCTTTCTACAAAGTTATTGCAATAGGCATTAGGGACAAACAACATAATGTTTTAGTGGATCCTACTTTTCCATATGACATACAAAAGCCAGATAAGATAAAACTGGGTAACTACTCAGTCCTTTAGATATTTATTCCTATGCATATTTCATAGGCATGTTAGGTGTGTCTGTGGCAGAATTTATTTATGGTCTTGCCCATCTCTTCTTATTGTATTTTTGTGTTCATAAGAAGTTACATTTCTGTAGCTTTCACCCTTTGCCTCAACATTTTGAATGGCTGTGGCACTTCAAAGTGCTGAAAACACTTCAGAACAAGAGGAGAAAATGCTTCTTTTTGCACCATAGATAAAATCAGTGGAGACTGAAACCACCTTGTAGGTACTTGCAGGTGTGTAGGATTAGGATCCACGTATATTTAAGAAGGGATATTAGGCAATTGTTAGAATTGGGTTCTTAGGTTATAGGATGAGGGTAGTCTTGGGATGAGTCAGTGCCGATTTGAAGTCACTGCTTGAGGGACGGTCTGGGATAAGTTGTGAGTAGAAGCAGAAGAGTGAAGGTTGTGCTTTTATGGTGCCTTTAGTCACCTGGATGAGGTCTTTGTTGCCAGTGCTGCTGCAGAGCAGCATATGGTCCTTGTGGCCCTTGTCAGCTGGGGCTCTTGGCAAGGCACAAAGGGCAGTGGCTCCTGCTGGAGCTTTTAGATCTATCAAAGCAGCCTTTGGTATTTTTGAATGGAGCTGAATAATAATCCATGCTTAATAATACATTAGATAAGGGTTTTTTTGGTCTTTGTTCATGAGCCCTCTGAAGGTACTTTACAGTTGTCTCACTTATTTTATTTGAAGGTATTGTGAGTTGCTTTCAGCATGAAGGTTGTTCTGAAAGAGCTTGCTGTAAACGTGAGATACCTGACACTAGAAATCTGGATTGCACTGACTGGTGCTCAGGGGCTCTGTGCCTCCCTGCCAGGTCTGGGAGTACATGGAGTTTAGTGCTCATTTCCCCTCTCCTTCCTGGTGTCTCATCCTTAGCACATCTATGCTGATGCAGGGCTCTGGGAGGTATCTCTTGGGGTTGGTGCTTCCAGAGACTCTTGCTGGGTGAGAGCTGGACTTGGCAGTGGAGCATTGGCAGTGCTGGCTGGTGTAGGGGCATATCCTGCTCCTTGCTCAGGGCAGTTCTGGCCCCAGCTCAGGGGCTGCAGGACTGCCACTAGCAGGGTCCGGGCTGCACAGCACTGATAGAGAAGCATTGCTGCCTGGTCTGGCTGCAGGAATAGTCTAGTGAGAAGAAAACTGTGAAAAGGTGGGTGTGTTGCTGTAATTTAGTCCTGGAAGTGTGTCCCTGCTTTGACTGTGTGAATGTTTCTTTTCCACAAAGTTGCTGCCATTAATTTGGTCACTTTTAGGCCTTGTTGTATTTGTTCTTCTCTTTTCTTGATTACATCCATATCAGCTTTGCCTCTGCTAGGTTTAATGAGCCTGAGATGGGTCAGGAACTTAGTTCAAGACAACTTCTACTATTTTTAATACATTTTTATATAAGCTCCTAATTTCCTTGATTCTGAGAAGACCAGGCTGTAAGTGGAATAAGTTTCTTAAGAAGCATTGAGATTTTTCAGCACACCCAGTAACTTTGTAGAAGTTTTCTGGAAGATTTGCAAGTCCAAAGAGATAAAGTCTGTTTGCTAACTGAGGCAGGAACAGCTGGGTAGCAGGAGGAGCACCTGGGAGAATCAGCTGAGAGTGCTCCTGCTCTGAACTCTCTTGCTGGTGGGAAAATGCATGGGATTTGCTGTCAAAATGTGATGGGACTGGCAGAGTCCCAGTTGTAATCCCAAACAGTGTCTGCTTATGTAGGTTAGAGTCAGAATTAGAAATTAGCTTTTCTTTAGCAGAGTGGATGTGTGGGAGTTTCTGTTTGGTTTTCCCAGCAGGACAAAGGGGGCAAGTTTTCACTGACTTTTAATGGGATGGTGACACCTGCAGATGAACTTCACTCTTATTAGATGTATCTAATTGACTTTGAGCACAGCAAGGGAATGAAAAGTGTCTTGGATCTGCAGGGTGCACTATTTTTTTTTTCTAGAGAGTTCTCAATTTTTTATTGATACCATTGAGAATGCTGGGTGATTTTGTTTTAATCTCCATAGTATCTGAACATTGTCTTCTATGCATTGCATGACCTAAACCATCCATATGGAAAAGAAGGCTGTTCTATGCAGGCTTCTGCACTATGCATATCACGTCAGTAAAAGGATAATGCAGGGAACATGTGGCGCTGAGCTAAAGGATGTTGAAGATACACTGTGAAGGAAAGTGCCTCTCTAAGTGGAGACAAATGAGGTTGTAAATGAAGAGAACCCTTTACCTCCTGACAAGAATTCAGGATTTCAATGGCCTCAAATAAGTTCCTAGCAGCGGAATTTTAAAGAGACTTTCCATTTCCTTGATTGCAGATATATTTAAAAAAAATGGCACTTGAAAATTGAGAGCAGGAGGCACTGACCCAGCCTTACCCACAACGCTGGTGGAAACTGCCTATTCTTAGTGTGGTGTAATTCTGCTCTTGCTGTGAGGTTACCTTTGATTTCAAGGCAAAAGGCTACAGCTCCCATATGGGAGGCTATTGTCCTGCATCTCTTACAGAGCATGCATTAAATGGAGAGCAGGCATCTGAT
The DNA here is from genome assembly GCF_964237585.1 of Gallinula chloropus. Classification (NCBI taxonomy): domain Eukaryota; kingdom Metazoa; phylum Chordata; class Aves; order Gruiformes; family Rallidae; genus Gallinula; species Gallinula chloropus. Next base: position 53,224,098 of record NC_140090.1, read on the forward strand.
TAACATCCCTAGTGCTGTCATAAATCAATCTGTGTATGCTTAAACAAGTTACATCAGCCTAATGGGAAAAGATGTGGCAAGACAATTAAAAGAATTAACCCAGAGCAGGGGGGTCGATACTGTGGAATAATCTGTTGCTGGAGTGTGATGACCAGGCGCCAAGGTAGTTCTGGCAGCCAGTCCCTGCAGAAACCAAGCCCCAATCTCTCTCATGAGGAGGCTGATGCATGTTAAGAGGATCTGGTGATGGGGCTCTGGGGCTTCCAAGTGCTTGAAGGCTGATGAGGTTTAATTATTTTTATTATTAATTTTTATTGCTCTGAGGTGGAAAGCAGCTGTATGTGAATGAGTTCACTAGTGTGTGTGTGTGTGTGTGTAAATAAGCCAGCTTGTACTTTTCCTGCCAGTGGAATCAGAGCATAAGCAATAGGGTGCAATCAATTTCAGTGATTTAATACTGTCTAGGTAAGCTTTTCTTACCCACTGACTCAAGAAGGTTGTCTTGCAATAATATTCTTATGCCTTAGTGGGTTGCCCAAATCAAGCAGTGTAAATCAAGCAGGCTACCAGTGGAAAACAGAAACTCAGACTTCTTATTAGATTTGGATTGCAGTGGTCATTATGGTAAACTTAATTTGAAAAAAAAAGGGGGGGGGGAGGGGGAGTTTCTAAAAAAGAAGTGGGTTTGTTTTTTCTTGGCTTTTTATTTCTCTCTACTTGTGAAAAGTAAATTGGCAACATGTGTCTGTCAGACTTATACCATTAGAAAATGCATTGCAAGCTCCAATTAAAGTTGACGACAGTTTCACAGGAGTCCTTGAAAAATGAATCGGTGTCTTCCCCAGCCAGTACTCATTACCTGAACCCAGTGCAACCAAGCTCTGTGTGAGTTAACAAAAGCCTCTGGTCCTCCATTTCCCTTGAGTCTGCTTGAGGTTTCCCTGGAAGGTTTCTGCATGGCTACTCATAACTGGGAAAAACAGTCAGCATAATGCACCAGGGGCCAATAGAAATCTCCTCCTTTCCTGCCAGTTCAATGTAAAGAAAGTCAAGCTATGTGCTGAAACTCAGCCAGTCGTGGGACTCCATCACACAGGTATGTTTTTGGGAAAAGGAAAGAGAGCCAAGAGCTGGTGCAAAGAAACGTTTTTAGCATTTTGGTTGTGTACTTGGCCCTCTTTGTTGCTGCAGCTCTGTTCCCCAGAGGAGCCTGTGCTTGCAGGTCACCTCCTCTTCAGCTTATCCTCAAGCAATAACAGTCAAATGCTACTGGAGCCCTATGGGCTGACATCAGGCCCACCTCTTTGTTTCTCCACCCCAGTATGGGGGGGAACTCTGCTGTAAATCTTGACCATGTGGGGGTTGACTTTGTGACTCCATCAGAGTCTAAAGGGGGAGGTTAAAATGTTGTAGATGTTTCCAAGAAACAAAGTTATTGGCTGTCTTACCATTTGTTTGCTGGGGGGGTGGGAATGACATGGATGGGACAGGCAGGCAGTGAGTGAAGCAGCTAAGGCTGCGGTGTTCTTTGTGGCTGTGGCAGTAGTTGTGAAGGAGCTGCCTGCTGATGCTGCCCCAGGGTGGATGAGGTACTCGAGGGTCACTGGCTTGCCACAGAGCTGCCTTGGCCTTTGGAATAGGCATCAGCTGTTACTTCTGTTGGGGGAATGAGGCTGATCCAAAACTTTCTTCAGCAACAGACAGGTCCCATTTTAAGCCCCATAAGGATACTCTCAAGAACAGGTGCTGTGTTTGTACCTGGAAAATGGGTATCCTGACTGTGTTATGAGAAAGCAGTAGGTGTTGAAATGTGTACAAGGGCCTCAACTGCAGTGCAGGCACCACTGTGAAGAGGGGAAGAGTGTGTATACTGACTTACTACAAGGGGGAGTATTTGCACTGTGTTTCACACTAATTTCAAGTGCTCTAGTTTGTCCTTCTGGAATGACCTTTCCCTGATGGCCAATAAAGAAGATGGCTATCCTTTCCCCTCCCTCATATATGCATTAATTTGTTTGTGTGCTATACTTACATAGGTTTCTGGAGGACATCCTGAAGAGAGTCTGGAGCAACAGAAGGCTCTTGCTGGCCTAGGAGACTGGCAGCATTGAAAGACTATTGAGAGATGCAAAACGAATGCTAGCCCTGCTTGCTCTGCCTCCTTTTTGCTGATTTTAAGCATCCTGGCAGTGAGAAAACATGAAAGATAAGCTTTGGGCTGTCTTTCAGTGTCCTGGTTACACATATAATGTATCTCAGCTGGGAAACCCTGCCAGGACAGGACAGGGGGTAAGAGGTAGTGCAAACCTGGCTCTGACCCTCCCCTAGCAGCAAGCCAGATGCATCTTCTAGCACAATGCCTTTAGCAAAGATCTATAATCATCGAACTTTTGACCCTAGTCTATGAAGTAATGCCAAGTATGTTTAGCACACATACAAACGATGTGGAAATCGTTATTGGCTTGCTCATGACCTGCTGAAATATGGTTCCCCTCCGGGGGCTCCGTTTGCATTTCTTGCTGTCTCTCTGGGCACTCAATCTTTCACTAGTTTCATGTGCTACAAACTGAGCATCATTGTGCTTTTGATCAGAGCTGCCTGCCATTGCCTGTTCTCTCCAAGCCTTTCCCTACCATGTTTTCTCAGGCAGCAGTAATAGGGCTCGTACATAAACACCCCTCTCCCTGCCTTATTTATATTGTGTGTCCAGATATGACTCTTGACCACGTGTAACTTGTGTAATGCTGAGAGGTGGCTTTAGTCTGTGTTCTCTTTGTTCCTCCTCCACCAAGTCCCAGACAAAGGAAATGCAGACCTGTGGGCTGTTAGGAGGCTGTGCTGATCCAGATGACTGGCAATCCAAATGGCAAGGCTTCTCCCAAGCCTGAATTTTATTTTTCTCTTTTCCCTTGGCATGCTCATACTTATCTTGTCTGGGTTGCCACATGGGTGTTGGCAAAGCAGATCTGTTCTTTACGTGTCTGTCACTGGAGCCTCTTCCATCTCTTGAAAATTAAGAAAACTCCAGACACTCCAAACCCTCTAAACTACTTATCTGAAAGACAGGAATGAAAGTATTAATTTTTAATCTTTATTTCTTCCTCAAGCAAAGCTAAAAATGAGCTTTTTCCTTATTTTAAAACTTACTGAGAGAATTGCTACTTATTCTGTATAAATACAGGGTCATTCCAACACTTGGATTCTTTCTTACTGGAGTCTCCTCCTGTGTTTGTGTGGAAGTGATTCCAGAAAGAAGGAAGTCCCAGTATTCACCTTGTTGCCTTATCCTGCATTAGTTACAATACTGTGAATGTTGATTCGTACGTTGCAGCTTTTGATACCTAATTATTTGTTTCTGTTACACTTTCTACTAAATGGCAATTTCTTCTTCCAAATACATGTGTCTGTTTTGTTGGGTGTTTTTTTTTTTTTTTTCTGGTGGGATAGGGTAACTTCAGAATGAAATAAGACAAGGCTTCACTAAAATGAACAACCATTAAAAATGGAAAATGAAGTAACCATGATGAGCTGTCTTAGTACTAAGAAAAACTGTTTTTGATGTTTTGAAGTTCTAGTCTGGTAGTAGACGAGTGTCTGTGTTGTGACAGTAACCGTTTGTGGGCAGAGCAGCATGAGTTTGCATGCCGTTAGCTAGGTGAATGACAGTTAGTCCCACAGCAGCAAAGCCCTTGCCTTCAAAAAGGATGTTGTGGTTGTGACTTGTGAGGATGTGATAGGCCAGGGGAAGCAGCACTCTGGTTCTCCTGCTCAGCCCGCTCCACTGTTTGCTGCAATCAGCTTAAAATCTTGCCACTGCACCAAGGGGTGGCTTGCAGCCAGCTTGCCTAGTGCTGCTCATGCACCCTGGCGCTCACTTCCAGCACGGTGCAGGGTGAATATGTCTCTAGAACAGTAAATTTATCAGGGTATCTCCAGTATCCATTTAACCTCCTTATGTCACAGGACAGCTCTTCTGTGTCTGTGATGGGCAGTGCAGCCGGAGCAGTACCTGCCCCAGGGTGTGCCACTGCTCAGCAGTGTGTGTCATCTCTGGACCAAAGGGAACAGTGTAGATCTGGAGCAGCACAGGAGAGAATCAAGCCTCCTGCTCAGCTGAGCCACATGGAGGAAGCTTTCAGGGCTCTTAGGCTCTCTTTGGTGTGTGCAGGGTGTGTGTGGCTTTCTTCCTCATGAAACCTCAGCCATCTGAGAGACGCTTTCAGTATTGAACCTGTGCACCCAGGATGCTTTCTGGTGCACTTGGGTAGGGCTCCAGGCTGTGGACCAGTTGCAGAGAATTTCTCTCAGTAAAACCTGGGAAGCCTCTGCTTGGTCAATCCCTAAATTAAGGGGAAAATAAGGGAAAGACATCCCTAAAGCTATACAGAAACACTGTAGGAGAGGTAAAGTGCCAGTGTAGCCCTCAGACTTGCTGGAAAACAACAGAAGATCCAGACAAACCCGCAATTTCCATAGTGTGACCTTTTCATTGGAGACGATGTAAGTGATAAGGTTCGTAGGAACCAGTTTGTCTGAAACTCCCCTGAGTCTCTGAGGTTCTGCTGAACTGCTGACACAAGACAGTATTGCTGAGGGACGTGGGGTCCTTCTGAGTCCTGTAGTTTCAGTGGTCTTCCATAAAAGCCATGGCAGATATGCCAGAGGTCGATTGCGCAGCAGGGACAGGAGAGAAGAAATAAGCCAGTCGGTTGCCAGTGGGGCGTGAGTTAGTTTTTGGTTGTATTGCTCTCATTCCGGGGCATTTACCCCAGGGGTAGCTTAAATAACAGATTTGGAGCGGGATGAAGTTCCCAGGGCTATACCCTGCTAGGATCTGGCAGGCTGTAGTTAAGGACGCTTGGAGCAGATTTGTGGCAATTTAATGCCACCTTCTGGTTAGAAATATAACAGCAGAGGTGCTCTTTAAAAATGCTCTTTATGGCTATCTTTATTTGATAAACTGGAATAACCAGATATCTAATTTCTTTAGTGGCTTTCTTGAATAATTTTAGCACATTTTCTACTGAGTAACATGAACATTTTCCTTGGAATTACTATTAAAATCAATAAAAAATACTGATAAGAATAAACCCATCGTACTGTAATCTGATGCTGACCTTACAGCAGGAGAGTCAAGGTTACAGAAGAGGGCTTGTCGTCTCTGCCACAGGGAGATCAATAGCAAGATGTGTCAGTAGCCAGCAAATTTTTGTCCTCCTGGCATTATTTAGTGATACGTTGCTACTTAGGGGCTGGGTTTGTGGGGATTTTGGTGGGTTTTGGGTTTTTTGTTTTGTTTTTTTTAAATCAAAACGGCCTTTCTACCCAGCACAAGAGGTCTCCTTCCTTACAAAAAGCAAGGACTTAAGTGACCTTGCAAGAATGCAATCATAAATAAGGACTTTTCATGAGCTTCCCTTATTATTAACTAATCCTATGTGTAAGCCTTTTTTTTTAATTTTTGGCTAACTAACCAAAGCCAATAGAGATCATGGCTGGAATCGAATTGCCACCACGGGGTTAAAAGAAATGGAATGTTTCAGGTGACAGGCAATCGTCAGTAGTTAAGGTAGGTGGTGAGGGGAGGGAGAACTCCCTGGCAGCTCCTCGGGCTCTTGCTCGTGACCCTTTCCCCAGTAGGGGGTGCAAAGGTATCGCGTATTTTGGGGGAAAAAAAAACAAAGCCCTTTTCGTTGTCATCTCAGCCCTAGGTGTGGTGATCCACTGCCTAGTGTTTAGGGAAGCCTTTGACAGCAAAGGAAATAGAGAGCGTTGAAGCAATGGAGTATAAGCAGATGGAGAAGCATTATTTGATTGAATTTCACTTCACTCTGCACATATGCCAGTTGCTATAGGAGCTGCAATCTGTCAGAGAACGGGGCTCCTTCTATTTACTGTAACTTACTTTTATTTACTAGATAGTATGTTATTGTTAATGACAGCACAGCACTTCTGCCCATCTTTTTGGTGTGAAAACATATTTTATTTTCATAATGAGCTATAGAAAAGCTGCTGCTTTTTCATTCCACAGCCCACAGAGATGATGCCACCTTTTGCATGTAAAAAAGGATTTGCTTCTCTGAAGCAAAGTGAAGTTACTGGGATATACCAAGACATTAATTCCACCTTCAGGCTGACAGAGCTCACTTACTTAATGTTTCCTCTTGTATCTTAAGAGTGTTTGATATATAAACTTCATTACCTGTTACTTATCAGTATAAGCCCTGATTTGCTGCTGGGACAAGTATTGTTCTTGGGCAGTGTATGCTGACACCGAATTCTGCACAGAATCTGTCTGATTTCATGCCTTGAGACTCTGATGGCAGTTGTATATGTTTAGAAAATTTGTTAATAAATATTTTTGCTAGATCCCAGATAGGATAATGGTATATATTTAATAGTAGAATTATTTGAAAGGAATTAAGTTATAAGACAGAATTTTTGTCATAAAAAAGAAATCATTCATTGACAAATGTTGGTATCTTTGTGCTTGATAGAACATTTAGCAAACTCTTCCTCATGTAGGAATGCCCTTAAGATTACTGTCTTCAACAGGAGTTTTGTGTGAGGAAGTCCTAGTTTTGTATTCTATAAACATTTATGAGGATCCTCATTGTGCTTTATTTTTTTTTTCTTTCTATTGGAACATCAATAACACATTAAGGTGATGTCAGTGAAGATGTGTTACAATGTAGGAGATGAATGTTTTTTTTAAATTATGTGTTTGGTGAGCAGCAAACAAATATATGCATCTTAAAAATGTAAGTTGTTTTTTTTTTTTTTGAGAAATAAATTTCTTGCTGGCAGTTTCATTCCATTAAGAGCAATCTGCTCAGATATTCGGGCATCATCATCAGCTGACTTTGCTGACATTTGCTCCAAGTTTGCCAAGTCTAGATTTCACAGTAAAATCTGCAGCATTTTATAAAACAGCACAAAGCAAACAGCAACTGCTCTCTCTGGGTTGCTTAGAGCAGATTAAGCTGAAGTGAGGTGTGCTGTCAGTGGCCACTGGCCTGGAGAGACCAAACAGTGAACATCCCTCTAACTTGTTATAGTCAGCTCTGTCCTGTAAGTTTAAAATAAATCAGAACCTGGGCCATGGCTGGGGTCCAAACACAGGGGCTATCCAGGGCTTTGAATGGTGCAACTATTTTGTAACTACAGTCTGAGAGATGCACCTCTATATCTTGTCCTTCTTCCAAAGAGTATTTTCTGTTTTCAGGCATCCTTCTGGTGCCATATATAAAGTTAAATACCCCTTTGGTTCTGTTCTTACTTATCCAATCTCCCTTGTCATAAAGTCTGGATGAGTTCTGAGAGAGGGCACCTTGATTTCTGTAGGAAATCTTACAGTGCACTGCTCAATCCAAAATCCAACAGAAACAGCCCACGCCCCTACTAAAGATTCAGCAAAGACTGGAAAAAAAGGCAGCTACTCCCTGCTGGGAGCTCGTCAAAACAATTTCTAGAAGTGAAGAGATAGTTATCACCGAGACTGGTAGCTTTCCCTTTTCATTGCTAGGCTTTCTGCCACTTTGTGCCATCACAGTCTTGGGCAGATGATCTGTATTCAGCAGGTTTCTCCCACGTGTTGTTTTTTGAGAAGGAGGCAGGGCACTGAGTGACCTTTACATCTCCCAGCTGTGCATGTGACTATCTAGTCAGCAAATGTTTGATGTGATGTCTTTGGAGATGACCTCGTGGCGTACCTTTGAGCTGGCAGGGACAAAGGAAGAGAGCTGTTTTCTGCATCTGACCCAGCAGAGGGCATGAGTTGGCTCCTGACATCTGTGCCAGTCCTAAGCACTTGTGGAGAGCACAGCTTGTTTATGGATCACTCATTTTCTGCCACTGATAAGGCACAATAGGGTGGAGTGTATTATGGAGATTATCGCACTTCTTGGGTGATAAAGTCCAGAGGCAAACAGAGGTATGTGATAATCTCTCAGAAATCACTGCCAGGTAGATTTTGTGGCTTAAGTTGATCATGCCGTTAACTTCTGTAGGTTTGGAAGCTGCTATAAGGAGGAATGCTCAGAAAAGTGGAGACCCCTGCCTGCAGCATGGCTCCACCCACCCGGGAGTGTAGATGGCTTTCATAAAGAGCTGGGCTGGCCACATCGTGCTGCATCTGCTCCTCCTGCTTCTCAGATCTGCAGCATCTGCCAGGCTGGGCTAACTTGATTATCCCAGGATGAGATTATCCAAAGGTGATTTTTTTTTCTTTTCCTGCTGTGACAGGTGATGGGAGCTGACTCTTCACTTTGGAGTCACGCTGATGGAATAGGGTTTTCTTCTTTATTTACCCAGGAACTATAACTGTGTTTGTGTTATGTATCCTTCCTGACTCATTTCCTTATATTTATATCTTGGATCACCAACTCCCTGCTCTGAGAAAATGCTCTCAAACTGTGCTGCTTGGCTGTCTTGAGTACAGTCGTGGGGGATCTGTGACTGTGAGAGCTGCCCTGGCTCCCAGGAGCATGTGCAGGTGGAGATGTTTGAAGGAGTGGGCAGTGCTAGTCCCCTCAAAGGAGGATGGCTTGGCCTGAGGTTTTTTGTCTCTAACTTTAAAGCATGTCTGTACCAGTGTTGGTAAGGATATATCAGTATTAGAACAGCAGGCTTAGAGGATTCTCATTCTAAAAATGAACTTTATGTCAGTTTATTAATCATATTCAAAACAGCAGTGGCAATGCCTACAAAAGGACCTGTGAAAGAGCTGTGGGTTACATAGGATGCCTAGATGCGGTCCTGTGTTGTCTGTAGTGCACAAGCCGGGGAGGTCATCAGAAGGTCACGTGCAACGTATTAGGAGAAGTTAAATCTGAAGATTAGTGTTGCACAGACTGCTGTCCTTTGATTAGCCATTTCTATCATGCTGAAACAACATAAGTGGTGTGACATCTTGAGGGTAAATATGATTATGCACTGATTTGGCTTTCAGTGTGGCATGTTTAATTACGACAGAAGGGTATGGAAGACCTTGAAAAGGAAAATGGTATGATACAGCTATATTTAATAGATCAACAGATCTTAGTGTTTTGTAAAAGATCAAAGTTATTTTCTGTAAGGGAAAGTGGCACAGGGTGACCATACAGTGGCACAGAATATTACATCTGCTCAATAAATCAGGTAGTCTGTAATCAGAGCCAGTCTCTGCACATTGCAGCAGGCCCCTGACACTGTCTTTCAGGGACCAGTGCTCCTTTTGCCTCCATGCTTAATGATAGTCAAGACCCTTGAGAGAGAGTACAGGAGAGTGAGACACCTGCCCGGGCCTCTGCTTTCAACTGGACACGTCCCCTTTTCCCCTGAGAAAGTAGCTGGTGGGGAGACTTTGTATTTTTTGCTTCAGAGGATGAAATTAATTTTGTAAAGTGCAGCCCATTTGGGGCTTGTCTGCTATCTGCTGACAGGGGTTGTGCGTGTGTCTCTAGTCGGGTGGCCTGTAGACATGCCCAGCTGCGGGGAAAGGAGTTTAGCAGTAATGAATGAGCCACAAATCTGTGCGTGGAATGGCATGAGCTGTGGCCATTTCATATCCTTTTCAGTGTCTGTTAGTGGAAATTTTGCCCCAATTTCTTGTCCGTTTCCCTTTCATTCATTCCACAAATGACTCTGTGGAAAAGCTAGATTAAAAAGTCACATAAGCTGCTTTAGCATCCGTTACTTTAAATGCACTCGGTGCCAAATCAATTCAGTAAATGGAGACAGGTCACTGTATGAAATGGACTAATGGGTGCTGGGGACACCAGATCCTTCCCCTCAGCAAGTGATGCAGGGACTGTTCTCCTTCCAGCACCTTGCTTTTACTAGAAATAGTCTAGTGGGGAAATATTTATCATTACTTGGAAGTGGTTCCCTTCCTTAGAGAGGTATCTAGGAGATTTAACAGGACTGTATGTATGGTGCTCACCCCTAGGGAAGGAAGGTACCCTGGGAGTTGGGAATAGCTGGCTGGGTACAGCTCCCTGTCTTTGGATCACATTCCTATCAGTGTGCTTCTGGGACAGCCTGGAAAGCAAGAGAAGCTGTCACTGCCTTTCCTTTCCAGAGATGCCATAGTAGAGAAGGGCTATTCTCTTGGCATACTTGCCCAATGCTGGTCAGCAAGCTGTGCTAAATAAACAACAGTGGTCACAAACAGCAGCATGGGCAATTGGGTGCCCTCCAGTCCTAGGGAAGAAGTGTCTGTCTTCACTACAGCATGTGGATACTACATCCACATCCTTTCACTGGGCATGAGAAACCTGTCCTGGTGGGCTGTGGAAAAGGCCGTGCTAACACCTTTGGCAGGTTATATCTGAATGTGCACCCTGGAGTTCTCTAAGCATGTGCTGGGAAATGGAGGTTGTTGGCTCTGTGCATCTCCTTACTGTAATGAGAGCGAAACAATAACATGGTAGGAATGTTAACTTTTCAAAAAAAGCAAAATCAAGAGATGGCAAGTGATTCTTTTTTTCCCCCCAGCTGTGACATTGGCACAGCTCTGCCATTGATCAAATGGCCAGACATCCTTAGGCCTCTGCCACCAATCCTTCCCTCAGCAACACTTAGAAGGTAGTGGATTGGGTTCAACATGATTAATCTGGATAAATTGTGTGCATGTTATTTGTGCTCTTCATGGCTGGTCGTAGTGGGAACATGCCTGCCCAGCCCTGCTGGCAGCTACCCCGTGCCTCTGGGAAACCAGCCTGAAGAGGCTGTGAGCCACCAGTGAGACCTCTTAACCTCCTTCAGAAATTAGACTAGTTGGATATTTCTCAACACATAGATGAGTTGTTTCATTACAAATAAAAGCAGTATGCTTTGAGTTTGATTTCAGTGCTGTCTTGAGGGAAAGGTGAGGAAAAAGCTAGTGGGAAATTGGTCCGTCCCAATTTTTTCCATGGGGGGAAAAAAAAAGCCCAGTGCTCTGGTCAGGGGACAGTCAGTGTTGAGGATGTTAGGAAGTGCCTGAGCATTGGCTAAGCCTAAAATTCTAAAGCAGTATTAAAGAAACATTTTTCTTAGTGCATTCCCTCTTTTTAAAGTTTTTATGACAGGAAATATCTAAGAAAAAAAATGTGGTTGACTGAGGTTTCCTCAGAGCCTACTGAGGCTGCTCCAGTGATGGGAAATGTCATAGAGCAACCTCAGGTGTGCACCAGCTGTACAGCTTTCCTGGCTGAGGGTGCAGGATGTGATGACTTGGCATAAGAGCACTTATTTTGTCTCTGCTGTGCCATTTCAGTGTTCTTTGGTTTTGATAGCACAGGACTGAATAAAGAGAATTTGAGTTGGGAGGGAGAAGAGTTTTCACTTGCATACCAATTCTGGTCAGTGTTAATTACTTCTGTGTCTCCCCTAAATTTTTGTGCAGGTAGTGAGCTGTGGTAATCCAGTAACAAGTTATTTTCTGCAGAGTCTGCAACACCAAGGAAGTACAGTATGGACCCAGTGTGGAGCAGTGTGTGGCATGACACTGGCACAGCTTGGGAGCTTCCCCTGGCTAGATGTGGACATAGCTTATGGGATGTCACTGTGGTGCCTCAGCCATGGTCATTGCAACTGTCCCCTGGCTCACTTGCAACCGATTCCTGTAACTGTCACCTATATAGTGGCTGTATTGTTTTCTTTACTAGGAAAAATACATGCTGACTCTTCACTATTCAAGGAGTGTCCCCACTTGCATAATAACATTAATCTCTGTCCTCCAATTTCAAAGACTGGGCTTTCTTTATTTTTTTTTTTTTGTTGTTGTTGTTATGATGAAGTCTGGTGGGTTTGTTTCATTTTTGTTTAAATAACAGAGGAGAGCAAAAAATTTTTCATCTGGAGTGATGCGTTATTTCATACTATAGCTATACCCTATAGTATCATTGTAGAGTCCAAGAAGATTAAACTAACCTGTATTTCATGAGGGTAATGAAAGCATAGATAATTGCTGAACTTGCTAATGTCTTTACTATTGTCAGTGAGCAAGCTTTAAAAAATTCTGCAGAATGAAACTAAGCAGAAGTACTTTATTCCAAAGGGCTGAGCCTATGAAACACAAACTACTTTTGCTAAAGTGTGAAACCTATTTGGGATGTTTGTGCACCATCTATTGTAGGGGATTTGATAAAGAGGTTGCTCAAGTCAAGAGTTGAATATTTTTGCAAATTGCAATATAGGCAGATTGAAGAAATTTTTTGTTGAAATATGTGAATCTATCAACATGTCCTTGTCTTTCATCTTTGTATCTTGCTTGCCTCTCTAAGGTGAGAAAGAGACTGAGTGCTCCTTGAGGAGCAACACTCTTGCTGGAGTCCATGAGGTGGTCAGTCTAGCTCCAGGAGGCTCAAAATAAGTACCTGGAGCTTATCTTTCCTCTTGATATTTCCTGTATCGATTACTATCTTATTGCTTCTTGGTTTTGTATCCAGGTATAGTTGAATACACTCTGTTTACTCCTCCACTATACAACTTGTCCAGAAAATAAATTTGATGCTTCTTGAGGAAAAGCATTCTGGAAGCTGCATGAGGGTCATGTTTTTGCTTACAGCCAGCTTGATTCTGCTTTTGATGTAGAATTCTAATACCATTTTTTCCAATGTGTTTGTTTATTTTGCTGGAATTTCATAGCTCTTTAAACAGAAGTTCACAGAATGTTTCAGTAGTGGTTATGGCAGTTCATAAGAACATCTTCTGATTCATTATTTCTTCTTTGACCATCTCTGTCTGTCCTCTCCTTCCAATCTGTATTTAACAGATGAGTGTATCTCAGTAATGAACATTGGAGAATATCACAATCTGTGTGTGTGGCAGTCCTCCAAGTGATGGAGGAAAACTCTGTGGGACAGCTCCTGGGTACTCATTTTACTGCTCAGCTTTAGGCATCTGTTTAATTGTTCAGAACAAGCTGAAGCAAAATGGACAGGCAGACACAATCAGATATACTTTAATTTGCATTTCTATGACGTTTCCCGTGCCAGGGTAGGGTTTGGCAGTCATTCTCTCTGTGGAGTATGAGGCTTGCTGTGGATGGACTTTGTTTCTTTTCACATGGTGCCTGAGAAGGGCCAAGGTAAGACATGAAGAGACTTGTACCCCTATGAAATCGGTTACTAAGCTTTGAGATGAAACTGTGACTTTAAGGGTGTTGCACCTGATGGTTGTTTACTTCAGGATGACGGGGTTATTTGGATTCATCTGCTGTTTTGCTCATCCAGCAAACTGGTTGATGAAGAAACATGGGTGGTCCAGAATAAGTGCTGTTTTGGAGGCAGAAATAGAACATATAGGTTACCAAGTAAGTATGTAACCTATAAATATCTGAGTTAAAATCCATGAAGTGAACTCAGGCCCTGGGTAGCCCAGGTCTACCTCAGCTGTAAAGCTGGCTGCAGTTAGCAGGGGCTGGCACTAACTCCCTGGGGCCAGTTACAGGTATCCCTGTCTGAATGTGTGAGGCCTCAGCTCTCTGGCAGCCTTCCTGAAACCCATGATTTGCTGCTGAGGATGTCTTTCTTCCCCAAACAGTTGCTAAGTGAAAGGCACGTTCCCTGCGGTTGTTTTACTGGTGTCATTCCTGTTCTAGCTTTTGAACCTCTTTTAGCTCTTGATCAAGGGATAGTCCTCCCCTAGTTATGGGATATATCTCTTTTCCTTGTGAAAGTCTCATGGGGTCTCTGTCCCAGAAAAAAACTAGTGAGAGTTTGCTTTACAAAACTGCTTTGATGTTCAGTGTTAACCATTTGCAAATATAACCAGGATAAAATTGCTGCATGACCAGCCCCAGTTTCTTTTTGTGCTTTTTTGGGATGCCTGTTTGAGAGTGCTATAACCAATCTACTCATGTGTGGCAGACAGTTTGCAAGTCCCAGGTTTCCAAAAAGCTGTTAGAGGATTCACCAGTCTCAAGGTGATTTGTTCATATGTGCTTGCACAGCTTAATACTTTCCTTTTTTAAAGTGTGAGAATGCTTCTAGCTTTTTGGGGTGGTGATGAGGGGGGTGGGTGGTTGTGGTTTTTAAATTATTTTTTAGATTACTGCTCCTGCTTAGTTAACTGGAGTCAACTTGAGGGTAAAGCTAATTTAAGCTGGATGCTATATTTAGCATTTATGGTGCTAAAAGGATTATAGGACAATAGATACTACATTAAGTGGCCATAATCTTCTCACTGTTTGTGATACTTGAGTGGCAGAGAATGGGGTGCCAATCTGAGATTAAAAATCTAATTTTAGGGAGCTAACAAGAGTCACATTGAAGCAAAATGGTAAAGATGGATTAAATTTTCTTGACTTAATTTTTTTAATTGGGCCTCAGACCCGCTTGAATACTTGCACTCAGAGCTTTAACAAAAGCCTGTGATTCTAAATTATGTACTGTTTCCATATACTGATTTAATAAAATCAAACTAGACCCTTCAGTTGTATCCTTGTTGGAACAGCCAGGATACATTGTCAGAGGTCAATTTTTGCAACGCTTGAAGTTTGACAAGCCCCCTCTGTGCCATTATCTTTGATTGCTGGAGGCTCTTCTTAACCAGCTCCTCTTGCATGTTACTTCCCATACAACACTGACAAGAAAGCCCAGCCTGGAATGTGAAGAACCACTGCAGATTGAAGCTCTGCAGCTCCAGCACTACCCCTTCAGACCAGTACAGTCACCTTGTCTGAAAAGACCTCCAAGTTCACTTCTTTTCTGCTACCTAGAGACAAAGAAAAATGAAATTAAAAAATGTGTGACTAGTAGTGCTGTTTGTAGCCCTGGCCTCACAGCTGTATCAGGAGAGTGAGTTACTTCTGAAAAAATGCAAACTAACTTTAAACTGGGAAAATCCCATCATTGTGTTATAGCTGAACCAGCTTCTCTGAGACAAGTCAGTGCAACTGAGAAGGGACTGGCTGCTAGCATGTAAACACTGCAGCAGTCAGGTGACTTGATGGGAGGTAATGCATAGCATTGGCTTGCTGGCATTTGTTTACACTAACTGGAAGTATTCCACCTTTCAGTCATATTTAATGGTTGCCAGCAGAAGGAGGGATGGATCTTGCATTCTCAGTGTGACCAACATGTAAACAAAATCGGCACCTGGAGAATGTTTGAACTGGGCTCCCTTTTATTCCTGCTTGCCTGTAGGCTTTAAAATAACAATTAAACCCTCTTAATGGGATTTGTGTACCATATGGCACCTTCCCCACAGGATGAATTTCTTGTTGCTATCCTGTCATTCCTCCATATCCTCAAATAGTTTTCAGCCTGAAAACCAGCATGCACCATTAAAGGCACACAAGGAGAGATTACCATCTCTGGATACTCTTCATTTGTATATCCTGTCTGAGGCAGTGTTCTCTAGTGATGGTAACAGTGGCTAGCTCAAGCATCTGAAATGTTACAGCAAAAGGAAGTTAATAAATGCTCAATGCAGGATGTAAGCATAGACTCTAGGGTAATAGGGTGTTGACATGCTTCTAGTCTTGAATCCCTTTGTTTTGTTTCCAGTGCTCTCATTTCTGTTGGTTATGATTTGTCAGAAAGAACAACTGCAAAAGGACACCAATAGAACAGTTTTATTATTTGGTCAATATACTATGAGACACATTGAAGTATTGCTTGTCCTACAGATGCTTGTGATGCCTGCTTTTCCTTTTGTTTCATCCTAATCCCATGTCAAAGCACTGAGGTTCAGCCAACATAGTTACACAGCTGTTTGCTGATAGATGGAGCCTTTAATTATGGGCAGTGCCATGGGATTAATGTTTCTAATTTCAGCTGCTGAGTGGGTTTTCACTGGAGTTAAGAACCTTGGTTTTTTTCCACTGATGATTCTGGTCTAAACATACTGCTTCTTCATGTGTTGAATTTCTAAGTCTGGCTGCTATATACCTTTAATTTCAAATGCCATCTTTAGGTGATAGTGGCAGAGGTGCTGGTGCCTGCTGTGAGATAGACAGATGTGGGGGAGAACAGTGTGTTTGCAATACCCTCCAGTGTGCAGTTTCCTCTGGAGGACCCTGCCTCTGAATGAGCAGTGGGACCATACAAGACCCGGTCCTTCCTTACTTTTTAGACAAGGGAAGATGGCTAGTGTGACTCCCTTCAGGAAGCACATTGGAATAAGATTTTACTGTGTCTCTGATGTGCTCCACAAACTGTTCTGTGGGTGAGTTTGAAGAAAGCAGTGGAACATTTCAAAATAGTTTTGGGCTGCATGTAAAGGAAAGCTTTTTTAGCTTCACAAAGGTTGAGCGCTCCCTACTGCTATTCAAGAACAAAATTATACACTTGGTGTGCTTTTTTATTTGTTTTTAAGTCCTATCTCATACTGTATATTGCAAGTTATTTTTTTATCTACCAAAATAGTTGCTCACAGCCATCCAGCTGCTGTGGCAATTGATTGTTCCTACCTTAGGAATGGATCATGATGTCTCAAACACCTGCTATCAAAATCCTAGCTGATTGTCAGGGCTGAGTGCCTGTATCAGAAGAGGACATAAGAGTGAGAAGAAGCTGGAGTTCACAGACAAGCAATTTTGTGCAACTGACAGGGTTTCATCTTGTCTTGTGCACCTTCATGTAGCCTGGAATTCACTGCGTTCACTCAGCTACTCCCAGGGGACACCAGATTAAAACCTCATTCCAAGTGAGAACTTTTTCTTCCATCTTTTTATATTTCTGCTCTATGAAAGGAAGAAGAAACATACTTGAGGTAATACAAGAAAAAGAAACAACTTCAGGGACTTTTAAGATCATGTAGTCTGGCTAAGTTGTTTAAAGTTCTTGTAGGATGTCTGACACTACACATAACTGTTTCTGGAACAGTAACGTAGATGCATCTGTTAGTAGAAGCAAGTTGTAGAGAAAGAGATTGTTGTGTTTTTTCTTGTTGGGAAGAAGCAATGGTTCATCCACCAGCTACCTCTGTTTGGTTCCAGTCTCATGCATGTCAGAGTCAGGAATAGTTTCCCTCTATCACCCCTTCTTCCTGACCACAAGGCTAATGTGGTCCACAACACTAACTGCATCCTTGCCAATCATAACCCTTGTAGCATCATTCAAAGCATCACAGGAACAATACAAGCATGTTGAGTACAGTGTAGGCAGTCCTGTTTCACGAAGGGCTGAAGAAATAAAGATATGCATAGGGTAACTAAGGGTTCAGAGCTTACAGAGCTGGGAAGGACAACCATAATCATCTAGTCTGAAACTAGGCTAAAAGTGTATCTTCAGAGTTATCTGTCTCTGTCTAAAAGCTGCAAGTGATGGTAGTTTCACTAGTTCTCTTGATAAGCTGTTCCTGTCTTTCGTTACTGCCAGGAATTTTTCCCTTATTTCAAGGTTGAATTTATCTAGCTTCAACTTTTATTCATTGGATTTTTGTCATCCAGATTGGAAAGCTCCTCACGTATATCTTTCCCAAGTGCAATTACCTACACAGTGTGATGAAGGTATGTCTACGCTTTCTCTTCAGTGAGCTGAAAATGTTTAGCTCCTTACTCATCACGTCAGAAAGCTTGGGCTTTTTTTGTTAGAGCCAGAGAATTCATTTGTGACACTCACTTGAACTCTGTCCAATGTCTTCAAATCCTCTTTAAAATGCAGACACCAGGACAGGATTCAGTAACCTAGTAGGGGTCTTGTCAGTGCTGCCCAGAGATGCTGGAATCCTTCATTATTTCTGCTTCATACTCTTTCTGTTTTCTTTTTTTTCCCTTTCTTTCCCCTATATTCAAGAATCTCATTAGTCCCTTTTGCTGCAGCATTGCCCAGACAGCTTACATTGAGGCGATTATCTATAATGACCCGTAAATCCTTTTCTGAGCTCTGTTTCTCAAAGTAAAGGCTTCCACCATGTAAATATAAGCAACTGTCATTTGTGGATCTCAAACACTTGTCTTACCAAAATACACTTGTCAGGTTACAGCTATTTACCCTGGTGTCTCAGGTCATCCTGTAGTGACAATCTATCTATTTCTTAGTTACTACTCCACAAAATTTTGTCATGTAAATACATGACTGTAACACAGAGAAGCAAAAAAAACCACCAAAGACCCCAAAATCTGGAGCAGGAAAAAGTTGCTCTGGTTTAAAAATGTCCCTGTTTGGTGATATCTGCCTACCAACTGTAAATTTTAAGATCTCTCAGTAGCCTAGTTTTTATAACATAAAATATGTTATGTGCTAATTCTATAGAAGGTGTAATTTGTCATATTTTACTCATCCTCACAAGTATCTTGGAGAAATGGAAGAATTCATTATCAACACACGAGCCTTTGCATTTTTGCCCTCGAAGCAAACATCATGATCCAAATTTGTTCCTTTCTAGGCAAGTCAAATGAATCCTAAATTGCTTGTTCTCATTTTCTACCCCTTCAGTTGGAAAAAATCTTGCATTATTTTTCTGCAAAGGGTATAGTGTCAATAGCAAACTGGACAATTTTTGCAACAGCCTGGTGATGGCTTGCAGGAGGGAGAGAAGGTGTACTATTTGACTGCCATCAGGATAAGAACAAATGGATTTGAATCCCTCCACTCCCAGATGAGTGACATTGCACAAAAACATCTCTTTCAGCCACAACAGTGATTTATTTCTCATTACCTGAAAAGACAGGCCTCGAGTTGCTAGTCCCAGATTTTGAATCCTTGCTGAAAACAGCCTGCAGCAAAGTGGCTCAATATAGTCCCAAAGGCCAACAAGGCAGGATATAAACCAAAACAAAACCCCCAAACTGTTCTCACATTTAGTCTGTTTGAGATGCTTTTCCTTACCTTATGTGTGGATCCCACTTCTCAGGGAGAGCTTATGTACCAAACTCAGGCTTGGGGACTATGTACCAGGAGCTGGATATACCACCTGTCTGTACCAAGTATCTCAATATGTAGTCTCTTTATACATAAAGGGCTAACTCAGCAAACAGCCCACTGCCTTTCCTCCATTAAGATTGTTCTTCGTTAGCTATTTCAAGAAACTGAAATCTTTCCAGTGAAGGAAAGGCTGCAGAGCCCTCTGGGAAATACAGCATTTGATCCATGCATCAGAGGTGCCATTCAATGTGGTATCTAGGACATGCTGCCATGCAATGTATTGCTAGACCAGAAGCATAAATGCAGCACGTTGATCAGCTTTGAGGTTCAAACTGACTCCAGTTCAGTAGTGAAAGAGCTAACAAATTGCCATCAAAGCACTGGTTTTGTCTTCCACTATTCCTTTAATGGCATTTCCCCTGCCCCATCTGTAGTTAACAGCATCCTTAAACTTCTGCTTGTACAGCTGCTTTTCAGCACAATGATCTCTCATATAATGTGATATAATTTGCTTGAAAAACTACCTATATTTGAATGATAGGTCAGCCTATGGAGAGAAGTCAAGCATGCTGCCGTAGCACCTCCTTGTGAGGTTTAGTGGAACAAATTCTGGGGCAGTGGGTGCACATCATTGGACACCATCAGAGAAAAAAGTCTGCCATCTCACTGCTCACCAAGAAAATTAAAATAGCGACTTCTCCAGTAATTAAAGCCTCCAACTGTTGTCTGCCAAAGTACAGTTTGTTTTCACTGGCAAGATCTAAAGCACATTTTTATCACTCTTGCTTGGTAGTACTTGAAAGTTTGCTCTCTGCTTCCAATTATATAACTTTCTTTGCTGGTTTTCATATGTGAGAGAGAGAGATTGCTGTCACCGTTTCAGTCCTTTCTTTAAAAATAAGGAATATGTGTTTGTAGGCCACAAATACTTGTCTTCCTACAGTCACATTCTTGTACTACCAGTTAGAAATAATTATTTTTAAAACTTGACTTAGGATAGCACTGCATTAAGATATTAGACCTGGCTTTATAGCTATCCAATTATTTTTCAGATTCCCAAAAACAAATGGTTATTAAAAGGAAGCATATTTTCTATCACTAGAGACCTACTGAATTAGGTATGGTCCTTTGAAGCATATTTCTAAACTGTGTTTAATTTACATCAGTCTAAAACCTGGGTTAATTAAGATTAGATTCCTTCAAAGCAGGTAATTGAATCTACATCTGAAATACTTCTCAACACGAAATCTGCATTTAGGTGCAAATTCTTAGTTGTATTGACTATTTCTGTGGGCTAGAGTCTCAGAGGAGGTAACAGCTCGCTTCAGCTCCCTTTGCCTTGCCTCTCTGGCATTGTTTAGGGGAGTCATGTCTAACCAGTGTGCGGGAGGCTGAGCCCTGAGCTAGTCTCCTGCTTCTTCTGAAATGAGGAAAACCTGTAGCCCAGCACAGCACCTTTACTCAGCCCTAGCTCTCCTATTGTGACAGTTCTATGATCTCATGCTGTGTTCTGAACAAAGCCTGCTTTGGAAAATTTCATGCGTAGCTAAGACTGGCACAAATCCATCCTTTGGAAATCCAAGGATCTTGAAGTATTAAATAACTGTGAAGTCTTACATATACAAACTTACTTGCATTCATAATCATTTAAACTGGTATCTTAGAGATCTTGGAATTTCTGTGCTTTCTGTTGCTATTATTGGACCCTCTTGTCTTTTAATGATACACAAGAGATTATTAGAACAAATTTTCTAACACCACCTAAAATAGGTATGTGGACACATGTTCACCATTAAAAAACACTTCTTTACATAACATTAATGGAACAGATCTATTGTTCCTTTTTCTCTGCACAAAGCGGAACACACATTTTCATAAAAAACCCTACTTTCTGAGAACTTACTGTGTTAGCTTGTCTAGGGTAGCTCATACAGAGCACTGATTGCTATCCTCAGATGAATAAACTCTGTGAATATATATACAAGGGAGATGGTACCAAATGTTTTGGCTTTTAACTCCAAAATGTAAACTCTCAATATCATAGGCTGAGGTCTGAGTCTTCACTTAGCCTTCCTCACAGGTGAAGTATGAACAATAATTTGAGATGTGATAGGATGGGTAAATACTTGTGACTAATACTTGCTATTATCATATCATATATCTTATGTTACACTTTTTGTCTCTGTATCCCAACTTGTTGGGCCAAACCAGTCTGTGCATTTTTGCATTTGGGTCCATGCTTAGGAATCTGGAGATCCCTGGATTCCCCCTGTGGCCAAAACCAGCTCACTTTACTGTTTTACAGTAATGCAATTCAAAGTGGTATGATGATAGACTGGGAACAGTGCAAGTTCTTTGCCTGACCCAATTCCTAAATTGCTTTGTAATGCCATGATCAGGTGTACAAGAGGTGCTGGGAAAATACATCAGAAAGTATATGGAGCACATGAAGAATGTGTGCTGCAGAAAAACTCAAGTGCCTTTTATTGAACTGTAGGGTGTTTGGAAGTGTGGGGAAGCTGAATCAGCAAGACCTTGATTTACAGCATTACTGAGGACACAGTAACTTCATTTGGAGTTGTGGGCATTCAATAGCCTTGAAAATAGGGCTGCAAGAGATGATTTTTACAGTGTGAAGCATTTCTGTCTGCTGAAGGAAAGCCTGAAGTAATTACACTGTTTGTGTCTAAGGTTAAAGAGAAATAATTGTCTTTTCTTTCTTCTTCAGAAGTCTGTTTTTCATCAGTGCATCAAAATGGTCCCTGTGACACAAATGAGCAGAATTAGACTGCCTGTAAGATGGATAGAGGGGTGGTTTGGTAATACTGGATATAATACTGCAGATCACTGTGTGTTAAGGATGGCTGGATACTGAATCAAGTAATTGAACCCTAAGGAGAGGCACACTTTTCTATTTAGATTGTGAACAGTTGTCCAAACCCTCCCCAGCAAAGGGCTGCAGTAGCTAACGCGGAGTAGCTAAAATGCCATCTAATTATTTTTAGAAGTGGATAGGTTGTAGCCACTCTCATCTTTCATGATAAGGTATTAATCACCAGTGTTCAGATTGGCCCCTCTGGTTTAAGCTGAATGCATCCAAGAGTTACGTTTTTCTTCTTTTTTTGATCTTATGTTTTGGACTGTGTCCTCCCACCCTGTACAGGAGTGTTTTGCAGCCCCTGCATAACCCCCTGGGCTGTACTTTGGTTAGGGTAATATAAATTACGTTCTTAGCCATCTGGGATTCTCCCGAGTGTGAAAAAGTGATGGGATTTTGCATGCTTCAGCATAACCTACTCAAGACATGGGACCTTGTTGTGACAGGCTTTATCAGGGTGGTAGCAGATATTCATTGGCAAGATCTGGACAACCAGCAGCGCCAGAGGGCACCGGGCCAGTACTGCTGTGGTGAAGGCTGACTGTGCTAAGGATAAACTATGTAATTAACTGAAAGTCTGTGTTGTGCTTCTTGGTGCACTGCAGTTTAATTTCAGACATTTTTCTGAGAGAAAATAGAGCACACTTATTGGGAGACATGTTGGTGGTTGTTAGCCAGTATTTCTTAATGTGGATAAATTAGTGGTGAGAACTAGTTACAGTTAGAAGAAGATTTTTCCCTTGATGATCAGTTCCTGGAAACTTTTATGTTTATCACTGTGTCCTGTTTGTGTGTGTGTGTAGAGAGTGAGTTTATCCATGATACAGTAAATAAGCCACAAGCAGCATCATTTCCTCCATTTCTAGGGAGGAAGTCATAAAGAAAAGCCTTTTGAACCAGAACTAAGGAGGTGTTTAAGTCCACTCAGTTTGTTCAAATACTTCGTTTGTCTCTCTTCACTCAATCAAGAGACTTTGGGACTTGTATGAAGGAGCCCCTAGGCCGGGACAGCTATTGGACTGATTGGTTGGGAAGGATTCATCTGAATTATCTAGGGTTGAGATGACTGACAGGAGAAATGCTCAGGTTTTATGTACTACTTTGGGTTTGGAGTTGCAGAGTGAAACCAGGTAGGACTTCTAAACAGATGGAGCAACTGGAGCTCAAAACTGCTCAGTAAAACACAGTGCACAGGGAAACATCTTATATGAGGTTGTGTTCCAGAGAGCCATGGGGAGCCCATTTTGGGTGGGACAGCCTGTTCTCTTGTAACTGTAATGCCCTGTACTGCCTCTGCTGTGATCTCAATTTACAGCACTGCACTGGGCTATATAAACATGTCCATGTTCCTCAAAGCACATCTGTGGGTTTTGCAATATCCCTAGGTCTGAAGGATTTCAGTGACTGTTAGCTTGCATGAAGCTGCGACAGGGGAGGTTTAGGTTGGGTAGTAAGAAGAGGCTCTTTACTGAGAGGTTGGTTGGGCACTGGAACAGACTGCCCAGGGAAGTGGTGACGGCACCGAGTTTGAGTGCAAGAAATGTCTGGACAATGAACTCAGTCCCATGCTCTGACTTGGCTGTTCCTGTGTGCAGCCAGAAGTTGGACTTGATGATACTTATGGGTTCCTTCCAACTCAGGATATTCTGTGATTTCTCCAGTGCAGCCATAGAGGACAGCTTTGGTTGCTGCTCAGAACAGAGGCCCTCAGGTATTCTCAAGTCCTGAATACCACTAAACAACTTTATGCTTGCTAAGTAGTGATACTTGAATTTACCTATCACTAGCTTTCAGTAATCAAGTATGAAAAAGAATACACAAACCTAAACAGAGGCACATTAAAATTTGTAGCTCTCCAACAGAATGAAGAAACAGCTCTGCTGGTTTCTATTCCTGTGATACAAAGATTTATAGTAAGAGCAAATCAAAAACTGATCTGCAAATGGACTAAGAGCATGAGACAAGTTCCTAACTGAGGTATGGTCACTTCAAGACAGGGCACTCAGACCCCAACCAAATGTCTTGAGCTGTTATTTACTCATTGCTACATTATCATTATGTAAGCCATAATGCCAAAAGGGAAGAATGCTCCTCAAACTGTGAACTTCAGAACATACACAGCTCGATCTAATTTTACTGGGCATCCCATCATTCTTGTGCTGTTAGAAGTAGCAAACAGTCATTCCATCTCCACATCCCCTGAAGCCCTGGTTCAAATAAGGCTGCCTCTGGTCTGCTCACTAGCCAGTACTCACCTTCATTTCATTCTTGCTGTGCTCAAGCTTCTGCTTACATTTGATCATCCGCGTGTCCCTTTTATAGCTGATTGATACTGTAACTTGAAATTATCCAAACTATGTACCTTATTCAATAAGTTTAAGAACAATTGCTTTCAAGTAGTGTGGCCATGTGTCCTCTTTTGTCACCTCTTTCTTTTTTAGTGTTTAGCATTCTGCTGGGATTTGCCAGTACGACCTGGCTGACAAGTAAACTGATGATTTCAAGACCTGCCCAGGTCTTTTTCCTAAGAAAAAGGTAATTACAGATTCAGAGCCTGTCATTGTAGATACATACTTAAAGGTAATTTAGTGTCCATACACATTACTTTGCACTTATCAGTGCAAACATTTTGTCACCTGCTCTCTTACTATTATGTATACCTGAGATTTAAGTCTTAGCTGTCAGCTTTAGATGTGATTATTCTGAATAATTTTGTCGTGGTGTTATTCACTGCTGTGTCAGGTAGTTTGTGACTGGGTTGAGCCTCACAAGTCCCAAAGCACATCTCCAAATGGGATCCTGCTGGTTAATTTGTGACAAAATGACATTTACTTCCTACCTCTAGCCTTGAGAGGAATGTTCCTTTTGTCCACTGATGGTTTAGCTTCCAGGATTACATCCTCTACCTTTTTGTAACCATGCACACCTGTTTTCCCTTCTAATATGTTGGAAAGCATCATAGGGACAGATCAGGTTTTCCTTTGGTTAGCTTAAAAAGCTTGTTCAGTGTCAGTGCTTGGAAATGAACCATACAATCCATGTAAGAATCAATTAGCCTTGGCTTTTTGTATGCACGATCTCTCCCATTCTGTCATACACATTTTTTTTCAAATGGGCCATTCTGAGACACTTCTTGTAGTAACAGGCAACATCAGCTGACAGTTTTTCATCCTGTAGGCAATGTGAGCAACACGAGTAAATACAAATATTTAAAATGGGCATTTCTAACATTTAATGTATATATAAATTCTGATAATTATAAAATAAGTGGCTTTTTAATTGCTTAAACTCTTTAGTCACAATGGATTCAGTGATCTCACTCATGTAGAGCACAGGGAATTTAATGGCAGATGTGCAGTTAAGTTTTATTCTTAGGAGATTTTTAGTACAGAATCTGACCCATACCTCCCTTTAGATTTTTCTCAGTGTTTGATAAAAAGATGAATGCTTTTATGATGGACTCTGAGCTTGTTGATTGTCTTGGTAAGCAGCAGCTGCAAAATCTGGTGCAGTTTATTGCGTGACAAAGCTGAATGTCACATAGTAATTCATTTGAATAGGAGCCAAACTAATATTCCTTATTGGGGTAAAAAGCCCACTAAAATGGTTTTATGGAATTAGGATGGCAGATTCATCATGGAAATTGGGGACTCCCATTTTGGGCGCATTGAAAACGCGTTGTTCAGATGAACAAGCTATTTATACAGACATGTGGTGTAATACTGGATACTCCTTTAATCTTTTAGTAATCCAGACATTACCATATGGACAAACTGCACAGATTGATTTGAGGCGGCCTCGCTGGATAAACTAATACCTTGCTTCAGTTAATTTGCTGAGCTTTTATGTCAGTGTATCAGGAAAAAAAATTGCTTTCCTGCACATAGTTTATTTGCAGTGACATATAAAATGAGGCTGATGACAATCAACGTAGGTTTAAGGCAGCTTGTTTGACAAGCAGCTTGCGATGGCTTGGACAGTTATCTGGAGGGCTTTCTTTCAGTACTTGTTTGTAGACAGTGCACAGCCTTTCCAATGGTGAACCACCTTTGCACATACATGTCAGAGAATGCACAGAGTTTCCTGTACCATTTTGCTTTCAGTGATGCACCTGCATTACTTTTGCTTTACGCTGTAATTGGTTATTTAGTTTTGTTGTCAACCTCTGCTTTCTCAATCTTCTGTCCTGTGAGGAACTGCCATATTCCTCCTCTGTAGTTCTCATTCCCCAGGGCATATACAAAGGCATCCACCGTCGGCACAGTCTTGGCGATAATGGCAGGAATCTGTCATGAGACACAATATTTATTGATAGGAAAATGCACTAAGGAGCCAGTGGGCTGATTTCAGCCTAGGCTCAGTTTCCCTTTATCAAACAAAAGCCTGTCTCCAATGGTAGTAGGTTTCCACCCCCAGAGAGATGAGAGGAAAAAAAGCAATTTAGTCAGTTGGAGGCCCTTGGTTAGGAAATTATGGTCTCCAGGAGAAAGAATTTAGATTAGTATTGCCTGGAACTGGGCTATTTCAGTTGAAAGTAAATACAAAACTTGGGAGGAGGTGTGCCGTGGACACCTTCTGATGGGTAAATGGGCTGATACTGCTGACACATTTTATGTGGGATACTGAATACCTAAGCACAGTTATGCACATTTGCAGGTCCAGGGAAATGATTTTGCCTCTGCATGTGGCATTGGCGAGGCTGCACCTCGAATACTGTGTTCAGTTTTGTGCCCCTCACTACAAGAAAGATACCAAGGTCCTGGAGTGTGTCCAGAGAAGGGTACACAGGCTCATGAATGGAGAGCAAACTTTATGAGGGGTGGCTGAGGGAACTGGGGTTGTTTAGTCTGGAGAAGAGGAGGCTGAGGGGAGACCTTATCATCACCACCTACAATTACCTGAAAGGAGGTTGTAAAGTGGTGGGTGTTCAGATTAGATGTTAGGACAAAGTTCTTCACTGGAAGGGTGATCAGGCATTGGAACAGTCTGCCCAGGGAGGTGGTTGAGTCACTGACCCTGGCTGTATTTAAAAGGTGGGTAGATGAGGTGCTCAGGGATATGGTTTAGTAGAAGACAGGTATGGTTGGACTCGATGATCTCAAAGGTCTTTACCAACCTTGTGATTCTGTGACCTGAAACTGGTCCAGTTTGGGGACTGAATGAAAATTGAAAGGTTTGATGTGATATTACTGTATCCCAGAGGCAGCCTTAGAACCAAGACTCGTAGAAAAAAGGAGGCAGCATAACCTTACGAGTGATCAATTACAGCTTCCTCAGGAAGAAAGAAGTATTAGAAAAATGACACTCTTCAAAATTGAAAATTTTGAGCTCGGATTTGATTCTGTAGAGGACACAAAGAGTTCCTACAAAGTGTGAAACAGTGCGGGCTACCAACCCCTAATGGGCTGTCAAAGAAAAAAACCCTGACTTCTTAAATTGTTACTTGATCAAAACACTAATGTAATGTCTGATATATCATTGTGCTTAGCTGTTTTACCTTAACAGTAGTAGATGAACAGAATGCTTTGAGGAAACAGTCTACTTGTTATATATGTTCTAACAAGTAGAGCCAATTGCAAGTAAATTGGCATTCTTCCAGAGGAATGGAGAGAGGAGAGCCAGGAGAATGTCAGTATTTGAATTCCCTCGCGTAGCACAGACGTACCATGCGGTATTTTGGTGAAATGAACATCACATTTTCAACTGCTGCGTAGAAGCATAAAAGGCAATAGGGACCCCAGCAAATGACCAGTGTCTTCAATGGTAAACCAGTATTAAACTGAAAAACAAGAGCAATAAATTCCTTTGTGTTTCACAGCCGCGGATGGGACAGATCCTGTGAGACCGTGGTCTGTGTTCAGCAGCGGGAAGGGATTAGGCAGCAGGATATGCCGTATCATTGCTGCTTTGCTGTCAGTGTCAGAGGCGTGTGAGCACAGCTCCCCCTGCATCGAGGGCAGCCCATGCAGCAAGCCCCAAAGTCCTGTTCCTGGGGGACGGGTGGGGAGCATGAGTTGCTCCTGGGCAGAGGTGACACAGCATCTTATGGTGGAACAGTTAAATTAGTGTGTGTGCCAGACATCAAAGCCATGGCCAGTAAATGCTGCTGCAGGGGGAGGGCAATGTGTAAATCTAAAAATAGATGAAAAGGAATCACATTTTTCTGACTTCTTAGAGGATCTTGCTAACAAACTGTGTGGACACTACTATGGCAGTGCAAGAGATGGATGCAGTAGCATCTGTGTTACAGTTGTAGGATTCCCTTGTCCTTCATGCTAGGGCCTTATCCATGGTGTTCATGGCCAGCTGTTCCCAAGTTTCTTATAAATTTTAATAAATAAGGAAGCGATAATTTCCTCCTTTTCTGCATCATAACTACTCTGGAAATCTACAGAATATCAGAAGAAGGAAATCACACACTTTCATAAACTCACTCAAAAAATCCCAAGACATAATAATGAACATGGAGATTTGTTTGAGAACTATGTAAAGGGTGCATGTACTTATTCCAGACAGCTACAAACCAGCCAGCCTGACTGTCTCTTTGCTGGTGTAACATCCCCCTTGAGAAATGACTGTCTTTACTGAGTGCAGGGGTCAGGGCTGTGCCTACCAGTCATTCATAGTGCCCCAGACTGTATAGCCTGCACCTAAGGAAACAACTCATATCATCACCAAATTACATTCCCATAAACCTGCCACGCCACAGCAATTCCTTTGTTTCCAGCTCATAAAGATTTCTGAATTTCCTCAGCCAAGTGTGTAGGCATGGAATATATAGGAAGGCCCTTCCCCCCCGGGGAGTGCCCGCATGCTTTCTTGCAGTGCTGGCTGACTTCCTCAGTGATAAGCTAAGAGCCTGTAGCAAAGCAGGAAATAATGATCCTTCCTGAGCAAAGTTTATCTGGATAGATATTGATATGCTATTAGCAGATATTCTGCATGCTGCATGTTTGTTTTGTGGCTAGAGTTGGACATGTATTGGTGAAGGAGAATCTTAGGGTCCCTAGACTGACCCCTGCTTTGACAGGGAACTGACTACAGTGCTAGATTAGGGCAGATGTGGCTAGCTCATCAAATCTTGAAATCTCTGAGGTTGTGGCTTCCATGAGCCTTCTGGGTGGCCCCATCCTGTGTTGTGTTACTCTCCTGCTCAATAAGGAGCTGAGTCAAAACTGCTCTGAAACAAATTGGCTTTTTGAGGACTTTGTCTCTATTGGATGCAGGCATGTTTTGGCAAGACAATTGCAGGGGCTGAGGAAGCTTTCTTACCTTATAGTGTCCACTTTTCTTGAACTTCTGGTGAATGGACTGATAGGCTGTTGTCATGATGAAGCCTGGGATCATGAAATTGAAAATGGATAGAGCAAACAGGAATGTGATATAGTTCCTGGAAACAGCGAGGAAAGAAAAAAAAGAGGTTGTTAATTCTTCTCTAGGGCATCTTGGTAAAATTGCTGTAAATATTCATTAACTTGTATTTTTAAAATTGCCCAAACTAGTTTTGTCAACATGC
Source organism: Gallinula chloropus (assembly GCF_964237585.1). Taxonomy (NCBI): domain Eukaryota; kingdom Metazoa; phylum Chordata; class Aves; order Gruiformes; family Rallidae; genus Gallinula; species Gallinula chloropus. The sequence continues at coordinate 53,253,271 of NC_140090.1, forward strand.
TTCAGGTGCAGCATTTGCTGTGAAGGCTGGTTAAATTGTGCCATGTCACTGTATGTGTAAGGAATAGCATTGTAGAAAATCCCAATGAGCGTTTGGTTTCTAAACCCAAGCTCCCCATTCAGACATCTGTTGTGGACTGCATAAAAGCAAACCATTCAGAAGGAGTTTCAACTCCTAAACCCAGAAAAGATGCAGCTTGTACATTAGCAAGGAAGTAGCAGAAACCTGAGCTACCAGCCTCTCCCATGGAGGAAGCTGACTTCAACTGTTCTTGCATGCCCCCGTATGAGTCAAGGCAAACTTGGGTTGTGCCTGTCATGTTCCAGCCATTGGGGAGGGAGATCAGCAACCATAATGGGGGACAGATGGGGTTTTGGTGTGCTACTGAGGCGACCTCAGGGGATGGCAACTTCCACTGCCCTGTGGGAGCTGGCCCTACACTCACCTGTCCCCTTTGCTGTAGTCCAAGGTGCAGCAGGTTCGAAGGGGTTCGTAGTCATATTCCCCCCACCCCAGCAAGGGCATGACAGACCAAAAGGCAGCAAACAGCCATGCAAAAAACATCATGGAGATGGCTGTGCTCCACTGCAGCTTGCTCCCTATGGGAAGAGAAAAGGGAGTCTTCATGTCCAGAACAAAAGCAGTGGTCAAAGCTGCTCAGCTCTGTGGGGCCAGAGCCAAGTGCCCTGGGCAGAATAAGCAGTTGTTGGCTTTTGAATCCTGAAGCTGACCTGAGTCTGGAGGAATCAGCCTTGCATAAAATATGAAAGAAGGTTTTTAACTTAGAGACACAACAAATTGTACTCCCCTTGTGTGCTTTACTTCGGAAGATGCTGTATTGTTGCTCAGCTTTGTACCTCACAGGAAATACAGCTGCTGTTGCAAACATTATATCCTTGTGGTTCAGGAATATATTTAGAGACTTGAATGAGGAAGAGAGTAGAAAGATCAGGATGATGGAATAAATAACGTTTGAAAAACTACAGCCCTGCTACAGGGTATTGGTCAGGTCAGAAATGTGACTGCACACACTCCTCAGCCCCCGTCTCCTTCCTTCCTTCCTATCCACACATGGATATTAAATAGACCCTGTTCTAAAATTGCTGCTCATATTCACATATATGTATGCAACCTGACAACAGATCTTGTTCTAAAAATACTGCTGGTCTAATTATTTGTCCTTAAGATCATTGCTTAGCCTGGAACAGGAAATGTGAACTCAGCATTAGTAATTGTTTTTTCTAATTCTATAATAAAAGTGATCGCTTGTGCCTATCTCCTCCAGTTCCATAAAATACGACAGGAATAGATCAGTGATTGAAACTAAAGACTGAAAATTTCAGAACACACAGGAAGTAATTCTTCATGGAAAAGGCAGGCAGACTTCCCTGCTGCTGCAGGACATTGTGTTACCTCACCGCTTGTGTGTGAAAAGGCCTGGGTAATTTTGTTAGCAAGGCTAACGTCTGTAATCACACCCATGCTGAATAGCCCGTGACGCCAGTTGCACCAGCAAGGAGCACAGTGACTTTTCCTACTACCCCTTTCTAATCAAATCTACCATTAGGGAGAGGTAATGATGTAATTTTCACTGAGGTTGAGAAGCAATCTTTTTGTCTGCCCTTAACAGCAGCATTGTGACAGCAGGCCAGAAAGATTCAGGCCAGTTTTGATCTTTCCCAGAAAGGTGAGGGACTGGAAGCGAGAGACATGAGGTGAAGCCTTGCTGTGGTATCAGGTGTGGCTGGAGAGTGTGTAGTGGCTGGCACAGGCTGGAGATCCCCATAAAGCAGCAGCTCTGGCAAGGACTGCAAACTGTGCTGAGGCTGTGCTGTGTTGTACTGTCCTTGTATGTTTTAAAGGAGGACAACAAAGTGTGTGTGTTAGTGGAATTGGTCTTTTACAGGAATGCTAATTCTACCTCTGTCTTTTTTCTTATCTTCTAGAGGTTGTTCAGGGAAAAAAATCAGTTTGAATTGCATTAAAAAATCAACATGGAAAAATTGTTTGGTGCAGGTGTTCAAAAGTTAGTTATGGGATAAGAAAGTGCAGGCATTGCAATTTAAATACCAAGGAATAAAGTAAAGAAAGTACCTTTTATTAAATGCATTAATAAAATAGATACAAAAAATTATTGATTTTTAGTAATTTAAAACATTTTTTTACTAATTGCAAATGAAGAATGATTAATAATGACTAGTGTCTGTCTTTTGTATGGTTCCTATGTAGAAAATATATTTTGGCTGCAAAGGCTCAAATGTTGTTCTGTAGTACTAACATAATATAACTCTTTCTATAGATAGATGAAAATAAAGGAACAGTTTCTGATTTGGGGGACTAAAATACCAGTCAAACTATTCTTAATCTCCCAGTCCAAAGAAACAACGTAGCCTAAGCTGTATCTCTCAGAACTGCATCATATTTAGGTATGTGCTTAAACAAGTGTGTTGGAATTGTTACTCATCCAAGGCTTCCATTCCCTTTCTGTTGTCCATAGTGGTTCTTGTAGGTTGACTTTATACAACTGTAACCTGATAGTCAATCAGGACAAAGCTGTTGGGATTTTTCTGTGTTTTACATATTCTAGCAAAATAGAAGGTATTACCAAAGGCAGCTGCACTGAAACCTGGGTCTAAGTTGTGCTTCTTTTAAACCAAGCTCATTCTAAAAGTTATTGCTTGGGGAATACAGAGTTGTACGTGCTAAGCCCTCCTGATATTCTGAAAAAAACACAAACTAAATCTTGGTGCTTTTTTCGTTGTTTGTTTCTCAGTGATTCCTATAAAATAGTTAATATTAATTGTTTTTTGTTGTATCTTGTGACAGAAACTTTGCTCTCTTTCCATTCCATCCTTTCACTTCATGGACTACTGCAATATTGTGAAGGTCTCAAAACATGATGGGTCCTGAATGAGACACTGTAGTATTACTGGGTCCTAGCCACACACTGGCACCTTCTGGACCTTTGCATGTAAGGAAAAGGTCCTCGCATTGGCAAAAATTGCCTTCAGCTGCTGGGACAGTGTTGGTGGCATGCTGAAGGCAGCCCTTGGGTACCTGCACTGACAGAGAGTGGCTGATCTAGCTGCCTACGTATGTGTGTGGCAGGTTTGGTGAAAATCTCACCTCCCCTGCTGTGGCCTTGCACAGGAACACAAGGAAAGCTCTTGCTCCACTGGCTCCTACTACCTCTGTCATCTTTCATGGTGCTCAGTTTCTTGGTGCCATGTCTCTCCTCTGGCCCTGTGTGCTACCAGCTGGGGGATGTGCAAACAAGAAAGTTATGAGGTAAAAGCAAGTCTGTTTTAGTTGCTTTTCTGTGGGTATTAGGGCACACCATTTTCTTACAAGGTACAGTCTAAAAGGACCATGCAATAATGGAGTCTTTCACCAGGCATGACTCGATAGCCTGTGTTTGGAAATCTCATCTCTGGGGTGTGTTCATATGTTCTCTCTCCTCACATTTAAGGAGTCCTATTTTGGACACTAGAAAAGGAGAGAATCAGACCTTACAAAATCGAATTTTACCTTCTGGATTTGGACTTTTGCAAAATCAGACTAATAGTGAAATAGTCCTAGTGCAGTCAGCTGCTGGTTGACCCTTCAGAAAACATTTAATCACATGTCAGAAGTAGCAAAATAATGTATGAATATAATATGGAAAAAGTGATATTATTTTTGCTTTACCCAGAAAAAAACACTGTCAGTACAAGAGCGGTGAAAGAACTGTGCTTCATTCATGTGGCAAAAATGTCCTTCTCTGAGAGGGCTGACTGCAAAAGAGCAGTCCCGTTGTTTTTTGTGCAGACCAGGCCATTGCTTTACCTTAAATGCTTTTTTTTTGCCTGATAAAATTTAATGTACATTAAATAATGTAATTTAATGTACGTCCTAATTCAGTTAAATATATATATATGGAGTTCAACATATGCTTAAGGATATAATTCTTAATTAGGACCCAGAGCTGGCAATTTGGACCTATTAAGTCTAATGACTTGTGCTCTGCCTTTCTCTCCTTGAAAAGCAAGAGAGAAGCTTCTCTTTTCTCTACAGTGAAATATTATTACAGGAGATTTTAAATGGCTTCTGTAATTGCTTTGGAACAGAAAGAGGTCACTTTTATTAACACCCCCCCCTTGTTTAGAGAACTAAAAGTGTGATGTCAAAAGCTTAAATTTTAGGAAGATCTAGATGAAGCATGGAACAATCCTTTTGGTTATGCTGGCCAGTTTTTAGTGACATAACCATAAACTATTTCTCCATCTTTTGTCTGTGAGGACATTTATGATTCTTCTGAAGATTTATAAATTGGTCAAACATTTAGTTGGTTTTCACAGAAAGAGCAAAAAATACATCTCTGTCACGGTGGATACCTTTCAGCTACATTTCAGACTGGCATACAAAAGGAATTTCTCATGCAAAAGGTCAACAAGATTTTCTAGGGTGGAGGGAAAAAAAGTCTCTTTTCCTCATTCTTGCAAATGGTGAAGTTCTAATAGCTGATATATTCCAGAAAAATATGGTTTGTACAAGACTTAATGGCATGTAAAACTTAAAACTGGCAAAGTTTGTCAAAGGCAAAAATATCTGAAAGTCTTAGGAGGGAAAATATCTATCAGTCATAAATAAAATAGATTCCTGCTTCACCTGAAGTGTGAAAAGCACCAGTCACTGGTGCTTATAAGTATTCATTTTTTTCTAAAGTAAGAAATCTGCACTGCATAATAACTTCTTTTGTGCATATAATTAGAAGCAGCTCTTTAAAATAACATAATAAAGGGATTCCTTTTTTATTCCATTAATTTTTTGCTGTGGTTTTCCATGATCATAAAGTTGTCTTGGTGATTACTTCCTGCTTCAGTGAAAATGTGGCATCTGTATAAATATTGGCATTTTGTCAGGGAAAACTGATGCAGGTGCAAGTCTAGATGAAGGAAGTGTGGCAGGGTGGCTGCAGTAGGTATGATGGGGGTAAGGACATGCTCCTAGTTTGACAGAGCTGGCAGCTGCAATTGGAGCAAATGGTAGATTGCTAATCTTTGAATACTGATAAAACAACCTAGACTTCCTTGAATGTTAAGGATCAGATAAAACTTACTGCGATTCTACATCTTGAAATTGAGTGCTGCTGCTAAATCTCTGCTGACTTTGTTTGTTTCTTGTAATATTGAAAAAATACTGACATAAATCACCTCAGATTTTCCATGTCCCCCTAACTGTTAAATGCAGGTGTAAAATCTTCTAGATATTTTTTCTTTCTTTTTAAAACTGTAGCTGTATGCTGTGGCTATGAAAGGTATAAAACTGACCAGGATCCTTCCTCTCTCCATAATCTGCTGATGGCAGCGTGCTACCTTCTCACCCCAGTGAGCTGTGCGTTAGATGGAAATGCCTTCAGCAAAGATGCTGCTGCACTAGGTGGCTGCCTACTTTCAGATCACTGACCCCTGAGCTGTCCACTAGCTGCCCTCTGCCTGCCTGATTGCGGCTCCAGGGAGACCTCCCAGGATGCTGCTTCCTTCCTCCTTTGCTATGTTAAGAACATAATTCAGGACCTTTTTATCATTTGAATGACCAGGGAGAGGAGAAGTAACAATATCTGCCTTGACGTAAAATGTCATCTTCTGTCCTACATGCTTGGCTATTGATAATTTCCTCAGAGTTTGCCCTTTCCTGCTTCACTGTCAGTCACTAACATAAACCTGCTTCTGTTTTCTCCATTTCCTCCTAATGATAAAATTTTGAAATGCAATAAGCTGGTCTCCCATTTTGCTAGTGATTGATGTGCAAACCCTCCAGAGTCCCCCACCTTTTCTCCTCTTACTACATACTTCAGACTACAGATTTCCGTAGTTCTGTCCTCCTTGCTGTGAAAGCAGTACCTCATAGGCCCCAAAGCTAGATTAGGGGATGAAAGAGAGTTGCACAGCATGGTTGCCTGGGAGGAAGAAATCAAGAGGAGGAAGAGTAAAATGTTTTGAAACTCTAGTGGCCATACTGCTTTCTTCAATATGTCAATCAGTATCAACCTGTTTTCTGAGGAGTGACTTGTCTAGCTTCAATACACTGTAAAGGCTAGTGCTTTCTCACTGAGGGTTGTATTGACTTCCGAGTTTAAAAACGTGGTTAATTTTCAAGAGGGTGGTGAACATATTTGTATTGTTAGCATTCAAAATGGCTGAAAACTCCAGATTCTTCTCATTGTAGTAATTTCTTGCATTCTCATCAGATCTTTCTTTCTTTCTTCCTTTCTTTCTCAGAAATACGGATAGGGGATAATCAAGCATCAAGCTGAGGAAAGCTACAACAAAGGTTTTCTGAGAAACAGTTAGGACATAACAAAAACATTGGGGATGGATGATGCAATTGAGTCTGGAAGGAGCACCAGTCCCTGGGGAATGAAGATAAAAGGTTGATAGCTTTGGTTTTTCAGGCAAAGGTATTTTGTACCTTCTGTACAGGCACGCAACTCACAACAGGAGTTTAATGTATGGATTGAGAACACAGTATAGCCTGTAGGCTTGGTATATCAGATCTGTGAAATATGACTTAATCTTCCTCGCAATCAGCATCTGAAGGATAAAACTAGAAGTGGCTGGTTTTACTGGAATAGCTACAGAGCATGGGCTTTTAAAACCTTCTGGGGTTTTGGTTTTGTTTTGTTGCTCAAAATGTTCAGTAATAGCAGCAATGTTTGACCATCAGTAAGTAACAATTTGAGCAAAGTAAAGCAGCTTGTGTCCTTAGGGTCTCTCTGCCAGTGCTCTTAATGTAGTATGTTCTTGACTGGAGGAGTGCATGACATGAATGCATTAAAGTCAATGTTGCAGAGAGTAAAATGCCTTTCATAGACATGCTTGTTTTCAGGCATCTCTCTTGTAAAATACAGATGCAACTCTTCTAGCTCCAAACACATTTCAAAGGGTGTCGGTATGAGAGCCTGAATTATCTGGGGCCTTTGCCTGGACATGAAAAAAAACCCCACATTTCCTTGCCTGAGCTGAATTCTTGACAAAAGTTCTAGAACAAAAAGTTGGCAGCCTTTCCACCCTCAACAGATTGAACATGTGTGCTGCATGCTCTGGGTGTGTTTTACCACTTTCTGCTTTAATCATATGTAGGCCATGCCTGAAAGGCAGTGTGGATGCTCAGAGTGGTGGGGATTGAAGTGCTGCAGCTCAGCAGTTTCTTCCCCAGTCAAATTTTAGACTGCCATTTAGGAAATGTATTGTGAAGTGGTCTGGGCAACTTGTGCTTTGGCACAAGAAAAGAACGGCTGCATTTGTCTATCAACATTGCCAAAGGGACACAGGTTTTTGGGTAATGGTGCAGTCATGTGGAATACTCAGAACTCCTCACTCCACTGGAAGGTTCCTGGCTTTAGCAGGAAACACAAAACATTCCATGGGATGTCTGCATGGGACAACCTCATGCATTTCTCCCAGGTGACAGAGCTTCTACACAACTGCCAAAAATGGTGTAACAGTGCAGATGAGGGCATTCCTAGCATTACAGAGTGCGAAGGTGTCCTTTCAGAATAAGTTTGTATTTCATATTGTGTACCTTTTCCTAATGAGGGCCATGAAATTGTGCACCCTCTCTTTGTTACTCAGCCCTTTCCTAATAACTTTTGAAAACATTGACTATTTAAAAGTAAACTGGAGAGGGAAGTGGGGGTTGACAGCTACTGAGTTGTTGCATTTGCTGTGAAAGTTGGTTTGAGGAGAGGTGAAGCCACACGTGAAAGCATCCGTGGTGCAGTCAGCACACATCATCCCTGTGCACTGTACCATATTCACAAGAATGCAGGTTTTGCCAGTTCCAGTGCTCACAAGGTTGCTAATTTGCTTGACAGCAGATGATAGTGCCCCTTGCTGTGCTTCCTGAGTTCTGTGCTTAGAGAATATAGTGATTCGCTTGTTGTCCCTTCCTGCAGTGGTGGCTGGAGTGCAGCTGGAGTCTCAGCACAAAGCCTACCCATCTCCACAGACACCAAATCCAACTCAGCATCCTAATTCATCAGAAATTTCCACTCATGTTACATGAATACACAAATCCAGTACTGCCAAAGTTTGGGATGTAGTTCTATGACAAAAGAATGTATCTGTCTCTCTAAATCTATATATTTGACAATCCTGTCAAACTCTATTTCTCACATAAATAAAAAAAATTCTTCCTTTATTTTCCTGGGTTGTTTTGCCTGTCAACTATTAGATTTCCATTAAATCCAGCTAAGCTATCAGAGCCAGTTAAAAACTAAATTGCAAGAAAAAAAAAAATCGTCTTTCACTAAGAGAAGAAAAATAACATTCCTCCTCTGCCACTTTTATTGAAAATTGCAGGTAATTTCTTCTTGCTTGTGAACAAATATACCAAGTTCTACTCTTTGTAAGGGGTTCTGGAACACAGGAAAACTAAAAAAAGTGTCTCCTGTGCTCCAACATGCCTGTGTGTCACACAGCTCTCTACCCAGTCGTGCCTCTGCAGAAGTGCTTTGCTGTGGGCTCTGTTCCAGCTGCTGTGTCTGTAGGTGCAGCTCTCTAGCTACAGGAAATTTATCTGTAATTAGTAAACTCTGCATGGGGATGAAGATCTGTTCGCTACATAGCAGTATGTTGGGTGGAAGCCCAAAGTGCATAGATTTTTCTTCAATACAAGGACTGGATTTTGTTTGGAGCACTGAAGATTACTTATGGAGGGGCTGAAAGCACAGCAAGAGGGTCAGGACTTGGCTATGATTTGAAAGAGGAAATATCTCCTCAAGGCAGTTGGTTAGTGCCAATGGGAAGATGTCCTTTGGAGAGATTGCTTATATTTATCTCTAGTGTGTAAGATAAATAAACTTACATATAAGAAGTGCAGGTAATAAATATGTGCTTGCTTTGATGTTCTGAAATCTTACATAATCATAGCAGGATCTGTGTGAGGTTGCTAGGTAAATGGTAGCCCTTACTTGTACAGTAGTGATGGTACCGGTCCCATGCGACTGCAGCACTGGAGCTAATGCTGGCTAGTGCTGTCAGGAAGCCCTGGAAGCCATGAATTTGACAGCCGTTAGAGCCATAGGGCCAGTATCTGTCAACAAACAAGAAATATATTGAGAAAATGATAGAAAAAGGTGAAGACATGTTTGGAAATTGTATTAGCAGTGAGGCTAAAATGATAACCTGTGCATGTACTTTCGAATTCTGAGAATCACTGTGAAAGCTGTTACTGGGGTTGACTTTAGGTATTTGCTAGCATCAATATTGCTGTGGTATCTATTACAGTACAACATCTATTTTTACTCTTATTATGGAGAAAATAATCCTGCATTTATGTGTTGGAAAGCTGTGGTTTTTTCCAATTTGAAATCTACATTCCATCCAGTTATCCATATCTTCAAGATCTGCAGCCAATTGTCAACATGTAAAAGTAGCAAATGAACTTTTTGGAAGGTCGGTGTTCACCGTGCAACAGGGTACAGATGCTTACAACAAATAAAAATACTCCTGATAGCAAGACTGAGGCCTCCCAGTGTCTTTGCAGGCATAGAATGAAAATAACTATGAGGTGGTCTAATGGAGCAGACATCTGCTGATATGTGTTTTCAATATCCTGGTCACCGATGGCAAAGAGCCTTAGCTTTTTTACCTCTGTGTTTGTCTACCTGACTCTTATGCTCAAAAAGCTGGCTGTGAGGTGGAAATCTTCAGCAGTCTCCTTTCTCATATATCAACAGAGCATCAGTATAATAACCAGTGTACCCCTGGAAGTCCCTTTGAACAGGAGATAGCTGACCTGGGAGTCTGGGAAGCTTCTGCTCCCATTTAAAACAAAAAGTCCTGGAATTGTTAAAACTGAGCTCATTTTGATGTAGTGACCTTAGGTTTTCAGGTCCAGTTCAGTAAAGGCACATTTATTTACTTCAGTGAGACATAAGTGAAACGAGTAACCTATATAGGAGATAAAATAGTTTTGAATAAGGTGTCATTAGAGCTTATTATCGACTTGCTAATTTGCAAAGATGTTTTAATAGCCATAAGGAAATAATGAAATAGTCACATTGTGGTTTTAAATAAACTTCTGTTCTCTGTTAAAGATATTTCTAGTATTTAAAAATATGCTACTTTGGTAGAATTATTCATCAGCTGTTTTATAGGGCTGTGAGGTTTTTTGAGTATGGTTTGCTTGTGATTTGTTTCTTGTAATTATTCACTGAAATATTTGATATTCTTTCTGTCTTCTGATTATGATTGACGTGTGTGAAAATGTGGAAAATCAAATGTGTCATAACTGATGTGAGCTCCCTGCTCACCGATCTGCATTTTCGTTTTCTACAATCTTCTTGAGTAAATGCTTTAATGGAAAGGTTCATAACAAAACAGAGGGACTTGCAGGTAAATTTGAGGTCAAACTAGAGGTTTAGTAAAATGAAAATGTACTACTATTTCAATATACAAGTAGCTTTTTCTATAACCACTGGTAAAGATGTGCAGTTAAATCTCTTCTATAATCACTTTTATAATCTGTCAGTGTTTATACACAGAAAAGTCTGCTTTGTTACTTGCCTGGTAGAACTATATAGAGTTTCAGTATGCTGTTTCAGGTTGAGAGAATGAGAATGTTAGTTAGGTGGTATGCTAGACAGTCATCTATCTAATTTGACCTCTTAGAACTTTAGCTGTTAATTTTCATGTGTTTCTTCTGAGCATCCTTTATGGGGAAAAAAAAAAAAAAAAAGATGTACCTGAGGAAGCTGGAAAAGGCAGCAATGAATGCATTGACACAGATCCCACAGTCGGCCAGGGCAATGCTGAGAACCAGCAGATTGCTGGGTGTTCGGAGTTCTTTGATTTTTCGGAAAGAAATAATTGTCAAGCCATTCAGACAGAAACCAAGCAGGGCTGAAATACAGAATTGTTTGACATGATTCAACTGGAAATGAAAAATATCTATGATGATACCGCTGTTTTCTTTAATGAGAGATCAATAATTAGTGTGGAAACACGCACAGGGAAAACATCTGTAGTGGTGTCATTCTGCACTCAGCTTACAAAGACTTTCAGGGGAATTCATAGGTGACAGTTGCAGCCAATGCTTCAGGGATATAGCCAGTCATGCAGAACGGAAATGGTTTTATCTTGTTTGTAATTCTACCTTTTGTATTAATAGAGAAACCTGATTCCCAGGCTTCATCCAGGGAAATGTGGGTCAAAGCAAGGGAGATTGCAGAGGAGGCAGCTTCCAAGGGGCTGACAGCCAAGAAGCACATGCTCCTGGGGCACATGTCTCCAGGCCTCTTTGGTAGAGATGCAGGTTGTGTTCAACATCGGTTGTGGCATTCTTTTGTGTTTAAGCCAGAAATCCCTCAGCCGTGTTTCAGTCAGCTTTGACTCCCTTTGGGCTTCTGTCTAAGGTTAACCTAGACAGTGCTTGAATCACACCAACTCAATCTTATTACTGCCCTTCGTCAATAGACTATACATGGAAAGGAATAATCTAATTATAAAAAGTACTCACTGATAGATTTAAAAAAATAAGGTAATGTTGGTCCTCAGAGAGGCCCCAGCTCCTCATCCAGCACAGAGCTGTGCCACCCTGAAACCCATACCCACTGGTTTAAACTCACTCTCTGTCCTTTGGTATCCTTTTCAAGGTCACCTGAATTATTATAGCTCTGATGAGGCTCTGCGTCAAGATCCCATCTCTAACTCTTGGTTAGATGAAAGGCAGTATGTCTTTCTTCTCTGTGTTCTTCTTGGAAATTAGAAATTAGGTAGCATGGAAAAAAACCCATCTCCCCAAATTCTGTAAAGTAGCGTAGTTACTTATGCTTATTGTCTTAATTCTGCAGTTACATAAGGTGGATGTTTTTCTCTAGTCAGAAATCCTGCTCCAACCTTAATTGCATTAATGGCTGATGGCATAACCATGGTAACAGCTGATGTGCGTCTTTCATTACACAACATATTTGCAGAAATATTTGGAGCCATTTGAGATCTGTCATTCTTATTTCCTCCCTGTCAGCTTACCTCCCACCCTGAACCTGCTTCTAACTCTCCCAAATGGAGTCATACTTTTAGGAGAGGTATGTTGTGACCATATTTAGAGTAGAGCTGAAGAGTTATTACTATATAAACTTTTTTCCTCTGTTTTTGGAAGCTCCACTCTTCACCCCACTCTGTTTTCTCAAAGGCCAGCAGGAGTGTATAAATAAAGAATTTACTATATTTTTTTAAAAAAAGCTTTGAGTTTCCATTTTTAGAGCAGCAAATGTGTCCAGTTAAAGTGAAGCTTTTCCTCTTCCCAGCATTTTTTACAAACTGCACTTAGAAGGTGCAGCAAAAAAGGTCTTCATTGCCTTTCCCTAAGAGCCTCTGAGAAAGTGAATTAATTGAATTATAGAATCCCAGACTGGTTTGTGTTGGAATGGAGCTTAGTGATCATCTAGTTCCAAGTAGATGTTCCTCCCATGGGCAGGAACACTCTCCACTAGACCAGGTTGTCCAAAGCCCCATCCAACCTGGCTTTGAACACTGCCATGGGCAGCCACAGCTTTGCTGGGCACCCTGTACCAGTGTGTCACCACCCTCAGGGAAGAATTACTTCCTAATATATGGTCTAAATCTACCTGCTTTCAGTTTAAAGAAATTAATCTTTAATTATATAGTTTGATCTTCCAAGTCAGACAAAAAGCATTATTGCCAATCTGCTGGGCATGTTGTGCCTAAAACCCTATAGAAAAGACCAGTGTGTAGTAAAACATAAACATGTAAAACCATATCTAGTTTTAAGTGAAGGTTACCAGCAGGTACTTTGCTTGGACTTCAATGGCTGCAGGTCCCTGGCAGGCTGCAGCCCCTCTACACAGGTGAGAAGGGTGGGCAGGTGAGGGCTGGCAGGGCCATGGTACCAGATCCAGCCATTCCAAACTTGGCTATGGGGCTCTGCTAGCATGCAGCAGTGTTCCTGTCCTCCTGCTGCTTCTTACCCCTTGGTAACGAAGTGCAAAGTTCTGCTAGGACCTGCCAAGTTCTGCAGATGGCTTGATGGTTGTTGGCCAAGTTTAGCCCTGAACTTTCTGTTTAGGCAGCAGCTTGCCCCACAGCCAAGAGCAGAAGCTTTTTATTCTCTCTCTGTATCTTTCAAGGAAAAGCTTCTGACACAGCTCTTCAAGCTTTTCTTGCCAGCTCCCTACAATGCTGCCTTCCAGCTGAGCTCACCTACAAGGAGAGGATGAGCATCCTCTCTTCTCCCATGCTGCATGCTCATTTGCCCCATTCTGATCGTGCTTACAGCTTCTCCGTCTCTGCTGTTGGACCTCATGATCTGTGCAACCCCATCTGAGCAGCATTATGCAGCGATGGGGTCCCAGACCCTGACTGGGATACAGCTCAGAAGAGACACCAGTAACTGACTCCAAAATAATCCTAGCTACCAGCTTGTCATTCAGTAGCTGCCAGGTACATTCACAGTGCCTTATGAAAGGCTGAGGTTTGCTAAATTAAATCAGTGGGGTCTCCTACCTCAGACTCTGCTTCTCAACACCGTGAGAACTTTTGAATCTCAGGCATCTATATTTCTGCTTGTTACTTTTACCCAACAGCCATTAATTGCAGCACTACTGATGCAATCTGGATGCATGCTAAGAGTTAACAGGCTATTCTGAACCTATCATCTTTGATTATAAAATGGCTATCACAGCCCACAAAACAAGCAGACCAATTTTTTAGAGAGATGATCAGTTATTTCAACAGCCTTCCCCTGAGGAAGATAAAATTGCCTTTAAAAGTCAACAACAATATCATACATCCCTTATTCTTGAAGGAAAGCTTAGCAGCAAGTACTTCCCTGCCATAGGGCAGCTATGTATACAGAGCAGGTCGTCACCGCAAACAGCTTGCAGCTCACCCTGATTTACTCTCTGGAAGTAACTGCCATAGGTCTCAATCAGCATATCACAAATGCTGTTTGCTTCAATTTTCCTTCCACCTCCCACCAGGAACAAAAGGAACAAACATGTTACTGCTGCTGAGTTCCCACACTGTGCTTACCTTCTACCAGCAGAGCAGTGCCGATGGCAAACACCTCTAATTCAGTGAAGCCTTCAGGGAGAGGGTATGCAGTGACCATACTTGTGATAAAAATGCCAACAGATTTAACCTCTGCCCTCTGTTATAGCTGTAAGGGTGCCTTTTCTCTGGATTCCCCTTCTTCCACTAGCCCGAGGCTTCTTAAAGGAGCAGCTCACGTGCAGACACATGCTTGTTATTATATAAAAGCTTTGGGGTTTTTACTCCCACCATTACAATCCCTGCAAGAATGTTATTAATGATGGGACTAGCATCAACCCGCTCTCCCCCTTCCCCTGCAAATCGTATTTCAGACACCAGCAAAATGAAAGCATTCATTCCAATTACAACAAGTTCTTTGTAGAGACAAGATTAAGAACCCTGTCCAGTTAATTCTGCAACACTGGAAAAGAATTAAAGGTTGTGGAACGAAGGAACATGTAATATATAATTGGGGAGTGACCTGAAAAACAAAGGGGCACTCACTGAGTTGGTATTTAGGGGAAAAGTATGAACCAAGAACTTCTGCACTATATAGGTCTTCCCCCTTACCCCCTCTTTAGAAACTGGCCAGTGTATTTTTCTGGCAACGACTATTCTGCATGCAGACATATCTCTTCTTCATAACTGAGCACTAATTAGTGTGGGCACTGGCACAGCCTGATTGAAGGAAAACACAAATTACTGATTTTGCGATCCAGACATACAAAGTAGCCCAGTGATGAAGTGCTCATGGGAATTACCTTACTGTCCTCTTGGAGATGTTTGAAGAGTGGAGTCTGGGTGTGGTGTAGCTCTGGAGTATGTGGAATGTGCCGCTTATCCAGACGCTGGATTCTTAACTGCTGTCCAACTTCCCACCATGAGCAAACCACACGACAGGGCTGAGATGTGCATGAGCCCTTGTGGTTTCTCAACAGGGTCAACAATTTTCCTTTCATTTCTTGTACTACTCTTTGATTAACTAACTCTTTTGGAATTTCAGTGCAGGATGGAAGACAGCAGTTTTCACAGCCCAGGAGAAAGGAATGATACTTTTTTAGCTATACAGCTATTATTTATCTAATTTTCAACTCGTGCCCATTAGAAGTGAGCAACTTGGACATTTTAACCTATATTTAGAGTAGTGACAACTATGATAACTACTAGGTAGGATTGTGGAATTTTAATGGCACTTTATTCCACTATTTGTAGTGCATTTTTTCCTTGTTTTTATTTTCTCATTCCTTATTACTCTTCCACAGACCCACTCATTGCCTTTACAACAAGTTGTCACTAGCATGATAGTCGCTGCTTTGACATGTAACTTTCTTCTTCCTCATAATCCCGTTGCGAAATGGGAGTAAAAAACAGCTGAAGCCCAAGGGATATTTGCTTCCCTTAGCTCAGGCCCCACACTGAGCTCACTTGGCTCTTGGTTGATTGGGATGTCAGGCAGAGTGAATTTGCTCCACATAGGGTCAGAGCTTCTTCATGGTTCTTCTTACTACACAGCGGTGGTGCTCTCACAGTCAGGGGTCTTGGTTAAAGAGAATGGTGGATTTTTTTTCAGTTTTCCTGAAATCTCTCCTTACAGGCTGTGATTCCCAGGAGAACTGGTCAGAGATTCCAGGCTGTTGTGAAACCATCTTGCTGTATTTTGTGATTTCTGGCATTCAGTTTACAGCTGGTTTTGATGTAGGTAATTGTCTTGATGGATATGCTCTTGAATTTTAAAGTCGGATCCAATGGACATGATATTTGTTAGTCTATACAGATGTTTGGTTTAAGCAGAGCAAAATTACATTGCATCACATAAATCCATCCTTATGTTTGTCTTTCACTTACCTCCATGACAAAAAAGGTGACAACCCTGCCTCCTAGAAAGACAAATGACTGATCTAAGCCTGTATTTTAATAGTGATCCATTGCATATTCTTGCAAAAAATTAGTGCTAGATCTTGTAAACGTGCTGTAAATCTTTTTACTGTGATTGCTTTAAAAATAAATGGTTCATTGGAATGCACAGCTCTTTTGGACTATGGCTAAAGGACATGGATATTGTGTGAACTGCCCTCATGAGGGCTGTTGGGTGCTTATGGTTGTCTGCCACTGCACTGAGCTGTCACCCCCAAGCAAACCTCCCAGATGTATTACACTGATGGTATTTCTGTGGTGTGTATTTAAGTCTGTGGTGCAGACTGCTCATTCAAAAACTACCCTAACCCCACTGGATTAGAACAACTACTGTGATCTTGTTGGCTGCTTTTCTTCAAATGTCTTGAAAGATTTCCATGTCTACACCTTACTTTATCAATGCTGGGTCTAGTAACACAAATCAGTCACAGGCAAGATTTTCAGTGGTGGTTCAGCATCTGACTCAAGTGCAATTGATATCAATAGAAAATTTATGGATCAAACTCTCAGTATCTATTTTGGGTACTGTGTTAAGATGAATTTCTAATAGTTCATCAGGATATTATGGTATGATTTATGGTGCAATATTGCTGCTAAATTCAGTTACTTAGAAAGGGTTTTCTTCAAGCCAAGAGGAGGCGTAAATGGGGAATAAATTATTGAATTTGATAGAATGTACTTACAATAGCTCTTTTTCCAGTTGGTAAAATAAAGCTGCATTCATTTCCTTTCCCTCCTTTTAATGTAAGACATAACCTGGTGTCCTGTATTCCTGTGAAGTCAGTGAAAACATGCAAAGGATAACAAATTTGCCAAAGACACTTATTATCTCCTTAAATTATGAAGTTTTTAGCAATCCCCTTCTACTTTATGCACTCTTTCAATAGCTACTTGCTGTTTCCAAATTCATGGGAAAAGGTCTTTCATTCAACCTGATGTTATCTTGCAACTTCATATTTTGAATTCCCACTGATCTCCTCTCTGTATCAATAAAACATCCATTTCATTTTACCCTCTCACTTAAGAATACCTCACTGGTTACTAATCTGTTTGCAAAGAACACAGAGGAAAAAAAAGATCTGATAGGTTGTTGGCAGATGTCCCTGTGGGTTTCATAAGACTTGGATTTGTGGGAGCATATTAGTCTTTGTAAAATATGCATTGGTACAAGCACAACAAAAAAAAGGTGCAGTGCAAAGATAACAGAGCACTCATGCACTCTGAATTTTCTCCAAGCAATCAATGCAGATTACTGACATACTTCTTTATATTCACAGCAAGAACTTTACTAAATTGATGTATTATTATTCCTCTGCCTTCCTAATCCTTTCTTCTGATTCAGGTTTAGCCAAATTGCCTTTGACTTTTTATATTCACAAACACCTTTAAATGACAAACTGCAGCATTTCAGCAGAAGCAGACTGGGAATACAGCCACAGAGGACTTTCAGTTTGATATCAGAGAGATGAGTGGTAATCTTGGTCCCCAAGGGAAATACTTCTCATCAAGGAAAGGAAATCAGAAAGCGTATTGTCTGGAGACTTTCTAGCTGCAGTTGTGTAAATTTTTTTGATTTAGAAGCAGTGATTTGGAATACACCCTAGGCTATAAATAGGCACCTGGCATGTGCCATGGGAGGGATGATGCAGGGGACAAGCCCACAGAGCAGCATGTGGACAGGAGTAACCAATTTCTTCAGACTGAGATGCTTTTTATAAGAGTGGAACAAGACTTGTAAAAACTACATTATGTTATCTCACAAAGCAAAATTAATGATGATGAAGGCAAAGCCTTCAGTTGTGCTTTTATTGTCATCTTTAGTGTGAAAAAGTTGCTGAAATAGTGTTTGTTCTGCAGTTAGCTAATGAAGGAGAAGTTTTTGTAATATTCCATTTCAAAGTGATAGTTACAGACTTTCTTATTCAGCTTTCAGTTACTTCAGTCCTGGTCTTTCTCTTTACAGAAGAAAACCCAAATGGTTCTGGAATAGAATCTTTGGTAGGCAAGTTTTGATTTGGTTGAAATCTTGATGAGGAAATTGCTTTTCAGTCAGACCAAATAGATGAACTGTATGTTACATAGGTATCTTACCAAGTTGGAATAAAAGAGAATGCCCAGGAAACAAGTTGTTTTGCTAATATTTCTCCCGCGAAATGAATTAACCTGCCAACTTAACATGAGATATTGAAACATTTAAATGGTAATTTAAAAAGTTTAATGGATACATTTACATAATAAGGTAGAAAAGCTCAGAATTATTGAGGATATCCAGGTTAGGACGGGAATGGTTGGGCTCGATGATCTTTAAAGGTCTCTTCCAACCTTGTGATTCTGTGATTCTGTGAAAGATACAGGCAGAGTCAACTGTTAAGAAATCAAGAGAAGCTTGGTATTTTATCCAACATATTGGTAAAAATGCTTAACGTCCATTATGATAGCTGATTAAACTCTCACTGTATGACAGCACCTTCTGAAGACCTTGCACATTGCTTCACTTCTGTGGGAATTCCTTAGGGATAGCTCTCACCAAAATGTCATCTGGTTATACATTTCTTGCAGGCTGCAGAACAAGTCTTACCTTCTGCTGTTGCTAGGAGCACTAGTCTTCCCCATGTTTCTTCTGGTCTGAGTGGGAATGTAGAGGTTTTTCCCTAGTGAAGATCCCCTGAAGTTAATTGAGGTTTTCTGAAGATGGGTTTAATATTGTGTCTGCAGGCAGATGGGACAGGGAAGGAAGTGCTTAGAGGAAGCTCCTGATCATCACAGGCTTCCTTCATCTTCCCAGGTTTCTTTCTTGCTTTTATCTTGGTAAGGATAGATCATTAAAGTTAGGCCAATTATATATCTTCAAGGGTTGAACAAATGAAGGATGGGCCATAAAGCAAATTGGAAGGACCAAAGTGTGCCACTTTTCATTTTTTTGCCCTTCTGTGGGTTAGTAGGACAGTTGTGGGTGTGAAACGCTACCTGAGGCATGCCCTGATTTTCTGCTATTACCTTCCCAAACTCCCCCTCTCTTATTTCACAAATAATCATATTTGGGGAAAAAAAAAAAAGCATGTAGTGAAGCATTTAGTTCAATAATAGAATAAAAATAAGAATAATTGCACACAGGCAATGCGATTCTTGTATTATGACCCCACCACATGCATATATATATTCATATATTGCACTGCTGAAGATAACAGATTGAGAGGAGTTTATTAATCTGAGAAGAATAACATTAAGAAAATAGAATACATCGGGATGAAATCTTTCCTTTCACTTTTCTTCCTACTTTTTCTCTCCTCTGTTTTCTTCCTTGTTTTTCCTATTTTTTTTGGTCCCTGTGTGTAAGACTTGACTTGCAGCTTCCAGGAGGTTTACTAGAACCGCCACAAGGGCATGTACTTGACCTGCAAGATCTTGAGGTTATAGGCGGGTAAATCAGGACAGGAAAACTGCTGGTTGTCAGACTGGAAAGAGGGCAGAGGGTTGCTGTGTACAACATTATGCTCCATCTGCATTCAGGAGCCAGATAAACAGGGCTGGAAGTTTAATTCTTCTTGGATGCCTGAGGAAGCAAACAAATAGACACTGTTTCCTAAGCAGAGGTGACTCTGCAGGGCTTAGACTAATACTATTAAGGCCCAAATCAGAAAAGGTTATTGCAGTCAGCAATGTTATTGCATGCCCCCACTGCCATGCATCTAGGGATGCTAAGCCCAAAGTTAACCGATTCTGTTGAACTGTAGGAACCTTACTGGTTTCTAGGGAATGAAGGCACAACAGAAAAGAGAGGCCAGGAATATAAACCTAATAAAGTTTTACCCATTTAAAATACATGTCAGATGTGATTATGGTATGCCCAGTTATCAAAATGGACCACAGTAGACTAGTATATGGCTG
Source organism: Gallinula chloropus (assembly GCF_964237585.1). NCBI lineage: Eukaryota > Metazoa > Chordata > Aves > Gruiformes > Rallidae > Gallinula > Gallinula chloropus. The sequence goes on from NC_140090.1 coordinate 53,273,109, forward strand.
TGGCATCTCAGAGATGAATAGTATTTTCTTCTGTGAGAGCTGTTGGACATGACATTTATGCTGTTCTAGGTCTATGTTTTGGTAACTCTACCTGTGTGTGCATGTGTATAGAGACACATAAATTCTTCTTCAGTGTTGCTGACTGTGTATTTGGTTTCTTTCTTTAGAAGGCTTTTATAGATTTCCCTTTGTTGTCTTATCAGAAATTGGTTAAGTTTATGGCTAGCAGAGCATATGAATTAATATTTCTATTAATGATAACTTAAGCTTTATGTCTATATTTTATTTATATATATATGTACAACTCAGTGATAGATTTGATTTCTTTATATCTTTCAGTCCTTAATCTTTGTGTCAGGTCTTTTTTGGCGGTGCTCCATTAGAGAAACAGGTGTCAGTCTTAAGGAGCGCCTACACCTTGCTCAAGATCCTGGGTATTGTTTCAGTACAAATGTGACTTTGTAAACCATACATTCCAGCAGAATTTGCTGCAGTGCTTTTCTTTTCATCCTTCTCTCCCCCTCCCACTATCAGCTGTACTGTCAAGAGAGTTGGCATAGCAAAAAACTAATAGATGACTGTGGCATATATGAGTGATACTTGTTTTGAGCTTTACAGGGCTTTTTGTATGTGTAACTAAACTGGTCAGAAACATAAGTATCCTCAAAAAGATTCACTCTGTGCAACTCAGCTGTGGTTTTCACATGTGTTATTTTTTTGACATTTTAGTGGGTGGATTTATGTTTGTACTGACATGGAATTATACGTGTCTTCTGAATTGGTTTTGGGTGGAAGCGTCTTCCAGCTTCCATTCAGTGGGCAACACAAGTTCACACTCTCATAAGTGCTCAAAATTAATAGTCTCAAAGACATGTTTTCAGATGTCTTTCAAGACAGAGATTGTTCACTGCTGTTTTCCTCCTTCAGAGGAGTTTACAGAGAGTTTGTCTCAGAGAATTTTGCACTGATGTCCTGTGCGTCCACCCACAGAGGCGTTTGCCTGTCCCTGTAGGGGCCTTTGGAGAAGAATTGAAGAGCCATGGCTACAGTGGTTGGGTCACTCCTCCCTTAAGGTGAAGCAAGAGTAAACCTCCATCTTCTGCTAGACTTTGCCTCACTGAGCATTGCTGGTTGCCTTGTGAAGTGGCTTCTGCTGTGCGGACAGAAATGAGTCAAATGCTGTATTCATAAGGGAGGAATATGCAGTTACCTCCCTTGGGTTAGAGGTCTCTACTCACTTCTGTTCCACAGTGGCTGGAACAATCAAGGTCGATATATGCATAAAAAATACCACTGATAGACTTTCAAAGCTCTGTGCCAAAACCTGTTTGGGTTTCTTTTATTTCTTCAGCATGCCTAGAGATCTATTAATGACTTCAGTCCTATAGGTCTGGAGGAGCTGCCTTCATCAGCATTAAGTACAAGATCCAATTTAGAATGACGTAATGTATTAACGTGCTCTCGACTTGCATCAGTGGGAAGGATTTTCCACTTTACGAGATGTGCCCTGCCAGAAGCTTCTTGGAGATGCATTTACCTAATGAATTTGATTTAGTGTCTGGCCTATGTTGCCTGCTAATAAAACCCTTTGGACAAAATCATGATAATGTGGTATTTTATGGATTTAATGTATGATAAGATATGCTGGTTTATTTGCTTTATGCAATATTTCTATGCAATATTTCTGTAAGTATATGGGGAAAATAAGTATAAATAATTTCTGTCCAATGGCCTATTAAAACTGAGTGATTTAGTGGAGCATGCTGAGTTTGTTACTCAAGTTTTGCTTTTGAGATCTGTCGTAGTTTAACCTCAGCCTGAAAGTAAGCACCTTGCAGCTGCTTGCTCATCCTCCCCCTTCAGTGGGATGGAGGAGAGAATCAGAAGAGTAAAGGTGAGAAAACTCATAGGTTGAGATAAAGACAATTTAATAGGTAAAGGAAAAGTTGCGCACAAGCAAAGCAAACAAAGGAGTTCATTCCCCACTGCCCATGGGCAGGCAGGCAGGTGTTCAGCCATCCCCAGGAAGGCAGGGCTCTGTCCTGTGTAAGTTACTTGGGAATACAAACACCATCACTCTGAATGTCCTCCCTTCCTTTTCTTCCCCCAGCTTTATATGCCGTGCATGACATCATGTGGTGTGGAATATCCCTTGGGTCAGTTGAGGTCAGCTGTCCTGGACATGTCCCTTCACAAGTACTTGTGCACCCCCAGCTCTCTCGCTGGTGGGGAGATGTGAGAAGCAGCGAAGTCCTTGGCTCTGTGTGAGCCCTGCTCAGCAGTGACCAAAACATACCTGTGCTACCAATGCTGTTTTCCATACAAATCCAAAACATAGTTACTGTGCTACTATGAAGAAAATGAATTCTATCCCAGCCAATACCAGCACAAGCTCGTGAGTAGAAACCACTGATTTCTGGGTTCAAAAAGTCTGTATGGGAAAAAGTGGAAAGTATAATATCAATTAGACAATCTTATTAAAAGCAAACAAAAAAAATTTCTCTAAATTGTCCCCCACTTAGGAAAGGCTGCCACGTGCTGAATGTCGCTGACAGTAGACTTTGACCCTATTTGCTTTGCATTTCCTTACACCAAAAATACAAACAGGGGACTGAACTATTCTCAGAGATTGCATTAACACTTCTGATGAATGACTGGCTGCTTTTTTGTATTTTTTTTTTCTCCAGCAGGTATTGTTAGCTGGTAATATAGTGCAGAAATTCTTTACTTCCGAAGTAAGCAGTAAAGAGAACTGTGTTTATGATTTAGAGTGCACAGTGATACCCATGGAAGTGAGAGGCCTATTCCCCACTAGTTTCCTTATGGAATGGAGTTGGCTGTCATGCTTTTATTCTGCGCTGGTACCTTTGCCACTTGAAAAGTTGATACTTATTTTAGAAAGTCTCATATAAATATCACCTTTTCCTGCAAGGAAATTATCTGAGTGTTTATTTTAAATTAAGCAGCATAATGTGTGAATAACTGTTTAATAGTTGGGAGGAGATCATACACTTAAGCCTTAAAAATACCATGATGATCTAGAAAGCTGTTGCACTGCAAACAGATGCTTCAAGACAAACCAGAAGTGTGTATAAAAGTGAATACATGGTCTGTTGAACACACTAGACAGATTTTGCTTCCAATTTTATCTCTTTCATCTCACTGAATTAGGAAAGGAGCATGGATGTAATCAGAAGCTGCATCTTC